>NW_010565529.1:17292-36806 GCF_000687285.1 Phaethon lepturus | reverse complement strand
TATGAATTAGTGTTTAAAGCTTGCTGGATCTTTAAAAGGAATGCGGCGACCAGGGTGTTGGCCTCTTCTCCCAAGTAACTAGTGATAGGACGAGAGGAAATGGCCTCAAGTTGCGCCAGGGGAGGTTTAGATTGGATATTAGGAAAAATTTCTTCACCGAGAGGGTGGTCAGGCATTGGAACAGGCTGCCCAGGGAGGTGGTGGAGTCACCATCTCTGGAAGTGTTCAAAAAACGTGTGGATGTGGCGGTTCAGGACATGGTTTAGGCAACATGGTGGCACTGGATTAACGGTGGGACTTGATGATCTTGAAGGTCCTTTCCAACCTAGCGATTCTGTGATTCTGTGATTCTGTGAATGTACATTGTGTTTTTGTGGGATTTTTCACCCTGCAAAATTCAGCAGTGCTGCCTAGAATTGGTATATGGCATCTGTATGTGTGCCCAAAACATCTCCATTTCTTTCAGTGTAATGATTTTAAGAAACTTGTATGGATATGAGCCAAAACTAAACATGTCTTATATGATATCCTTTTATTGCAGGACCTTAACATATTAGAGAGGGAATCATGCAAGATTTGGAATTATAATTGTGGGAGTTGGTGACCATTTGATCGTTGGCAGTTTATTAGACCACACAGAGTTTGAACTGATTAGATTTATTTTCAAGTGTTTTGAAGAAGAGGACGAAGAATGTCAACCGTCTAATGCTTCTCTGGCTTCTTTGCACTTTTTCACTTCCCTGCTGTAGCTGTCAGAAATCATGTATTGTTTTCACTGGAAAGGCAGTCAACAATAAGGAAAATTCAAACAAAACTAAATAAATGTTTGTTTATGAATGCAAAGCTCGGCAAAACAATGTCTGGGCAAGTTCATAAATGCAGTGCTTTGTTTTTTCTAACTGGCCAAGTGTAGGGGATGAAAAATTTCAGATTAAAAAAGTATATTGTTGAACATTTTCTACTTGGTGGGCACAGGAACATCATGTGCTGCTGCAGTGTTCAGTATATGGCAGTTCCTCCAAGAGGGTTTCCTGTGTCCAAGGAGTCTTGCACATGGATTTTCTTATTTTTCTCTTCCTCTTGTGTATGTAACAAGCAGTAAAGATCTTAATTCATGCAGGGAAGATACTTATGCAAAATTAAGTTATATTAGCTGAGTTATTTGTTGTTGAGGAACATGAGGAGTGTTGAAATCTCCCTGAGAACAGGTGGCTGAAAAATGAAGAAATCAAACTCCAAATTAATTGGAGCTAATCAACTGATTGTGTGTCTGATCAGCACAAATTATCTGACCCTGTGATTTTCATGGTTGCTAGATAGATAGTTGATGACATTCCTGAAACTATAGGTATAAAATGATGAATAAATCTCTGACCAATGGATGTGTATGTAATCAGTGACACTGGGAAGAGTCTCTGATTTCTTGGCCTGTGGAAGGCATGTATGCAGGCACCTTATTTATCTCTAAAAAATGGTTTGGACTTGAGAAAAGATGTCTTGCAAAGCCAAAGGTACATTCCTTTCCAAAGCCATTATGGTTTATCAGCAGGATTGTGCAATGGAGTTGGTGGTTGCTCAAAATACTTGTATAACACTGAGCAATATTGTGTCATTTCACTGTTGGGGAGGAACCCCCAGGATGCGAATGGGCCTTAAAGGGTGGTGCAGAGATGCAATAGGGAAGGCAATCTGGTTATGTTCTTGTGGTGTTGTCCTGCAGAAAACAGGAGTGGGGTGGTAACAGGGTGTTTTGAAAGAAATCATGCTAGTTGGACCTCATTTGTTGTTTTTGTAATTATTTTTATTTAACATTTTATTTAGTGATGTAGGCAGAAAAAGTAAGATTGCATTAATGGAATTTGCTGCCAGCACAGAGCTGGGAGCTTTTATCTGTCTGGAGATGGAGGAGTAGCAGGCAGCAGGATGAAAAGGAGCTGTTTGCCCTAATGGAGGAGTAATGCAAAAAGTACAGGTGTTTGTTAGATATACATGTACTCTGGCTGAAAATCAGAAAGTATCCAGCTGTCAGAAAAATAAGATTTTGAAGTAACCTTCCTGTAAGGGTAGTGGAGGAAAAAATATTGTTGAGATAGAGGTTGGTCTGCTATAAAATTATTTATACCATTGCCTGGCAGCAACAGCCTTGATGATGCTGGAGACCCTTGCGGCATCCTTACACGCCTATGCTCCTAGTCACGCCGTCTCAGCTCCCCGTCTGACTACACAACACTTTGCACTTTGGAGAAGATACGCAGGGAGGAAAGCTGGATTTTCCTTTGCGTAAGCCAAAAGTAACTAACATATTTAGGCAATGTAACTGCCAAATTCGCTCTCTATACGACATGTCTAAGTTACTGTATTCAGAGATGTGTTATTAGCCAAGTTAATATAGTCTTTTGCCAGAGTGGCAAAGGCACAGCCAAATACTGCAGTAACCTCTGAAAATTCATAATATCATCCTTCAAACTATGCATGATATCATGGAATCTCAGCGATTTCTCAGTAAAACAGTTTTTCAAAACTTGAAATAGCAAAGCAATGTTTCTTTCCCCCCTAGACTTATGCTAAAGAATATAATTATTCTTGTTGCATTTGAAAAGCAGTCCAGAAGCTCACTGTCCAGTGATTTACATTCAATGAATTTATGTATCAGGGAAAGCTTTTTGATAAGGAGAGTCAGGCGTCATCACTTCTACTATTGATAAACAGAGGAGGAATTTTTGTCATGCATTTATTTACTAGTCATCATCTTTTATCAACTATCTGTCATTAAATAAGGAAAAAAGTTAAGGTCCTATTGCTTGTCTAACACATTGTGAAGGTATTGAGACCTACAGGATTTAAGGAAAACATTAATGTGAAATGTATATCTCTTTGCTTTGTTGACTAGGGATAGAAACACAGACAAACTTGTACATTTTGCCTATTTGAAGATGGAAGGACTCATAGATGAACCCGGGAAAGTTAACAGACCCGTTGAAAATGAGAAGAGAAAAGCACAAGGAAAAAGATTTAAGGTAGAGTTGTCGATTATTTTATTATTTCTTCTAGTAGTTTCTCATGGCACACTGGAGGCCATTGTAGGATATGGGATCTATTCTTCTTTGCGTAAGCCCAGTGACATCAGCTATGCCAAATATTGGGGAAACCACTTTGAAGTTAATATACTGGCCACGGTTGAGGGAGGGAAAAGCTGTATAATGCAGTGCTCAGCTCAGGGACTCTGTGAGTGGCTTTAGTTTAGGTGGGGCAGAAATGTCTAAAAACTGAACTGCACTTTTAGGATTCTTTGTCACATAAGACTGAGTCTTGTTTGAAGACTGTTAAAAATGTTAAGCAGCTCCAGGGGGCCGTTTCTGAATGCTTTGGTTCCTTGGCTACAAAATGAGATGATTTATTTCTCCTTTTTTCCTTCTTTCCTATATTTAGACTATATCAAGGAATATTTTTAACTTTGTGAATATGCTGCAATTGTTACAATGAGGCCTTTGTTGAAGCTGTGATTTCTACTTGCCATTGTACTGCAATATTGTCGTAATTTCAGAGATTTATGGGAGCGATGAGGGGGAATCCCCACACACTCAGTGTGGAAAAGAAACTGATTTTGGGAAAAAAAAAGATACTGAAATGTGCAAGATGCTGAAGGCCGTGTGCTAATTCTTTAAACAAAACCATCTTGTTCAACAGTTAGGCAGAGTTAATAACTGGAAGTGCAGTCCTTCAAGCCTCTTATATCTAGGAGGGCACCTCAAATTGATTCTCTGTGCTCATTCATTTTAGCATTAGACTAGCTTGTTTAACACAGGAACCCACCCTGAAGGATTTAACATCGGAACACGGTACTAAACCCAGTTGCAGCTAGGTAGAAATAAAACATAAAAAAGGGGAAAAAAAGGAAAAAAAAAAAAAGAGAGACAATCCTTGACTTCTCTGAGCTGGAGGCATGAGATCTAAAATCATAGTAACTAGAAAAGGTAGAAAACAGGTAGAACGGCAGAAAATGTTAGCCAAGACCCCTGGTCTTCAATTTCATGGTAGTACATCCACTTCATCCTTGCTCACCAAAATTACCTATCAGTCTTTCCAAATTTACTAGCAGAGGGGATTAGCTGGTCTCCACAAAAGGATATTTTACTGAACTTCCTTGACAACCTGGCCGTTTCCATATTTTTGTCTCTAGTCCGTGTCACTACAAGGTCAACTTTTTGCTCCCTCACAAGGAGGTGATACAGAGCTAGAGCTGCTGGGACTTTCTGTACAACTAAGCTTTCTAAATCAGCAGCTTTCATTAGATTTTTCTCTGATTTCTTAATTTCCTTCCTTAATAGGACAGCCAGAGATGAGCAAACACTTCAAAATGTGACACCACCATTTTATAATATTAGGCAACATGTTATCCTGCAATGATGATTTCAGCATGATTCTTATTTTTTCTGAGATGTATCTGCAGGTTATGGCCATTTTTAATTTAAACAGGGTGTTATTCTAAAGTGGATATACTGGTTAAAGTATGCCAGGGATGACTGAATATGCTTTGAGCCCTCCTAAGGAACACAGAGCTTTTAAAGCTACTGGGAAAAGAATTTCATAAATTCTCTGTAAGAAAAAGAGAAAACTTCAGTACTTCAGCTCAGAACAGAGATTTTGTGCGGATGTGATAGAGGAAGAGTGGTCAGACCTGCGCACGCTCCCTCCTGCGTGAGCTGAGTGCCTGCTTCGCTCTGTGTCAGCAGGGCCGTGAAAGGGCAAACCATGGTGAGCACCCAGCCCACTGGAGATCAGGGGGACCATGGGGTTGCTCATGCAACCTCAGGACCCTACGGGGCCTTAGCATGGAGCTGAATGGGAAAACGCAGGATTAGGTTAAAGACTATTTTAATTAACGTTAACGCTCAAGAAATATTGCAAGATACCTCTTGCTTTTGAAAGTATGTAGGGTTTTGCACAATGGAGAGCAAGGTCATGTCTGTTGTGTCCTGTGCAATGTAACCCAGAGATGACAAGCTTTCATCGCGAGCAGGGTCAGAAGGCTCCAGCTGATGCTGAGCTGGGAGGAAACTTTTCCCACTGCTTGTAAACAGCAAGGAAACTCCTCCTCAACATCGGTGGAGGTCACCAACCTCTTGCTTCCACTGGCTCAGTGGATTATCTCATCACTCGCTCAACTGCTCACCTAAAAAAACCCTAAATCCTGAGGCCACTGAGTTTAACCTGGTGCCAACGCAGACCACTGGCAGCTAGTTTGTCTCCTTGCAGCCTGAATGAAGTAATGGGGATCTCAAAGTAGACTGGTTCCAGTCCTGCTACCGTCCGGGGAATTACCCCACGCTGTGCACCAGGCTGGCGGAGGGCTTGCAAGACCCTGTTAAAGTGGATCGCTCTATACAGTGTTGCAGCTTACAGCATAAATACGTCATTTACCTGCCTTTTTTTCCCTAACTGAAAATCATTTTACTAATACTCACATGTTTTAAAGTGCATTTTTCCTGCTTTTTTTGTTCATGCCATGTAAATTTTCTTTTCCAAGAAGATTACTGGAAGGAAAATAATTGAAAGTGCGTGATTTAAAAAAAAAGTTTGGGGAATACCTGTAGACAGAGGAAACCTAGTTAAGGGCAATGTTTACCTGGCTGGAAAAGACAAACACTGTAGAAGATCTTTGCACCACTGGTACAACAGTGTGGAAAGTTTCCATGAAATTCGATCTTTCTGTATCAAGAAGGATTCAGAGAATTTATTTTTGAAAGCAAATGGGTAGCCTAAAGCAGGTCTGGCATTTCCCCCAACAGGGACATGCGAATATTCATGTACATCAGGCTGTGCATTACACAGCCCGTATCTGCTGGTGTTGCTAGTCTTCCCACGCGCTTCTGAATTTGATTTCTCTCTTCTGTCGTCTACACTGTCCCAGTCATTTACTACAGCTCACTCAGTATGTGCCGTGATAACAACTACAGCCTTTGTTGCTTTCTCCCATGGCTCTTCTGCAGAGCTTATTCTTGCTCTTCAATAAAAAGTGTCTCTAGGTTTTTCCTCTAGTCACTAAGTCATCTGATGCTTTACTTTATGCTCTATTGTCTTCGGATTTCATCGCTTTTATGTGACACAACTGAGCGAGTTATGTTCTGGGTCGGTAATGGAGGTGTGCTGCCTGTGGAGTGTGAGGGATAGCACTGGCCCCAGGGAGTCTGCTGGTGCAGAAATGAAACAAGACAAAGAGCAGAGGTTTGACATGTGTGGTCCCTCAAGAGTCAGAGATCGAGCTGGGATCAGAACCTGTTTTCTGACCTCTAGGCCAGGGTGCCATCTCAAGTCCCACACAGGCTCTCCTGTGTCCTTAATTAACATTTACCTCTTAAGCATTACTGGATTTAGTTTTCACATGTCTTCTTTCATAAATCCATTTAGAATATTGTCACAGTTTAACCCCAGCCAGCAACTAAGCCCCACGCAGCCGCTCGCTCACACTCATCATGGCTGGATGGGGGAGAGATTTGGAAGAGTAAAAGTGAGGAAAACTTGTGGGTTGAGATGAAGACAGTTTAATAGGTAAAGCAAAAGCCATGCACACAAGCAAAGCAAAGCAAAGCAAGAAATTCATTCACCACTTCCCATGGGCAGGCAGGTGCTCAGCCATCTCCATGTTCAGCGAGGCTCCATCACGCATAATGGTTACTTGGGATGACAAACGCCATCACTCTGAACGTTCTCCGCTTCCCTCCTCTCCCCCCAGCTCCACATGCTGAACATGATGTCATACGGTATGGAATATCCCTTTGGGCAGCTGGGATCAGCTGTCCCAGCTGTGTCCCCTCCCAGCTTCTGGTGCACCCCCAGCCTCCTCACTGGTGTGAGAAGCAGAAGAGGCCTTGACGCCGTGTAAGCACTGCTCAGCAATAATGAAAACATCTCTATATTACCAACACTGTTTTCAGCACAAATCCAAAGCATAGCCCCATACTAGCTACTATGGAGAAAATTAACTCTACCTTAGCCAAAACCAGCACAAACATGTATTTTTTTCCAGACTAAATTGTATATTAGAGTCAATTTGTTGCTCTAACTGATGTTCTCTCCACAGCTAGAGATAAAATTTTACCTTTTTAACAGTCTCTAGGTCCTTCACTCAGCATCATGTAGCAGGAATTTTTGTCACACACCCAGATTATTCCCTGGCTGTAAAAGCATTTCAACTTGGGCCTCTGCCAAAATCTGTGGTCAAGTTTGTAGGGACCTAGTGTTTTTCTTAATTTTTTTTTTTACTAGCCTAGTTTGTCCTAGTTCCTACTATCTCTTCCTAAAAAGCAAAATTCAGTTTCCTTGACATCAGTTCCTCGTCTTCCCATGTGATCAGGAAAGTAAGCAATTAACTTACATATTCTGTTATTGCTGCCGCTGCTGTTGCCAACTTGCCTTGACTTTATCTGAGTTACTACTGACTCTTTTCAGTTGACCTCTTTTATCTTACATGCTGGGAATGGCATGTTATTACCTCTCAATGGGTGCAGTGCAATCTTCATTCTGTTCTTTCCTTCAGTTTTAACTGTAACGCTTTCCTCTCTGCTTTTCTGGGAATGCTTACCTCTGCCTTCTCTGTGGGATCTGGCATATTATTCATCTCAAAGGCATAGTTTTTTTCTTTCTTTTTTTTTTTCTTCCTTTGCTGTCAGTTACTTTTTCCATTTCTTCATTCCTTCAACTTGGCAATGGTCTACCCCCACCCACCACCATTGGTCTAGCCCCATTCATCACCATTTAGCAGTGGAAAATAAAAGGCAAACACAGGACTGTATCTCTTTAAATGTTTTGGGGGTTTTTTTGAGTATCTGTTATCAGATATTTTCCAGAACGTCCCTTATTCTTGAAAATGTACCTTGCTCAGCTTCCCCTTCCTTCTCCCCTCCTGTGATGGTTTGCGCTGCTCCCTTCCCGAGCAATACCTAGAGAAGGTTGTCTCACTGGACACCCAGCACTATTTACGTGTCTCCTCTTTTTCTTATTTGCGATAACACCTGTACCCAGGGAAGCAGTTTAGTGCCGTTGTCAGCTGGTTGTATTTTGTAGTAGGTTTGAAACTTTTAAAGAGGAAGAAATTGACTGTTTCTTGAACTGGGCACCCTATCTCTCTCCTCTAAATACCCGAGTGTTTATTATAACACAGTATCTTGCTGCCAGTGAAATCTCTGCACTCTTTGCTGTCTGCCTTTCCATAGTGAAGTGTTTCTGTTCCACTGGGGTTAATTTGAAGCACAGTACGAGAACTCAGATCTTTTGAATCTAAATCTGCAGATAAGCAGTAGCCTGTAAAGCTTCTTAACTTGCTGAAAAGGAGGTGTGTAAGTCTGGTAAATGTCTTAAAAGGCAGCAATATGGGAAAGAGAAACAACTATAGTCACATTTGCAAGTGATTCTAAATAAATAGGGAAAAAAAACCCAACCAACATATCCCAGGTAATGAAAATTAAAAAGAACAGGTTGTCATGAAAATAAGTTCTGACTGTGAGGCCCCTCTGGGAAAAACAGACTCCGGTGGAAGGACCAGAGACATTTGGAAACGTGTCCGGACACTGAAGAGCGTGGCTGTACAGGCTGTTGGCAAGAGCTATGGTAGGTAGTTACATATGGGAAGGTCTCTGCGTTATACAGCGGGTTCAAAGGCAAATGGAGTCAGACTGCACCTTGGTTTATTCCAAAGTAATAACGGCAAATAAAAATTTGCTGATGGAAAAATTGGAAGATGTAGTTTTTTTTGTAGTAAGATCACAACGTTACTGACTTTGCAATTCTGCTGGAACGTAAAAGGAGTTGAGGACTTTTGCTGTCATCAGGCTAGGCTCTTCGCTGTTATAAGATGTAACATGGCTCTAATCTCATAAAAGATCAGATTGCCTTAAACTGATTGTGGACATCCTCCCCACGTTTTTTTTTAACCTAAACTTCTTTTTTCATCAAAGCTTTTTTAAAATCTTTTTTGGTGAAGATTAGCATGGCTTTTGAAGCCCAGCTACATCAGTTATTACTGAAGCTAATTTGTTGCCTGCCACCCACGCTTGAACACCCCTTCCCAGCTCCCTTAGAGATTTATTCCATCCAATTACCACGACTGCCGGGCAAAGCTAGCCTTTGAGACAGACTCGTGGACTGGGGAGCAAATGCCTTCCCCCGAGTCCTTGAAGAGCTCTTGGAGCCTCAAGACTGATAGCCCTGCCAGACGTTGTCTCGGTCCTGATTAGATCCTGCCTCACTTCATCAACTTGTTTACAGCGAGATTTTCCTTAGGAGGAAGAAGAAATCAAACAGCTGCTTTTCTATCAATTCTCATTTGGGAAAGGTAGTGCTGGATACAGATATTTAAAAAATTAAGGCCAGAAGATCTGCTTTCTGCTTTCAATTCCCAGCTCTCTATTCACTCCTTCTGAACTGAGGCAAATTACACATTCTGCTTTTTTTTTCAGCATTTTAGGTTGAGCTTCTGATATTATCTTTCTTCTGCTTTCTTTTTTATCTGTTTAGATGGCGTCTTGAACAGTGTGCAGTCGGTCCCATTTTGCAGTGAAAGAGCTGAAGCACTGATACACCCTAAGTCATGGCTTTTAAGGTGATTTCATTCCCAATACGACTGAGAGGTGTTTCATAAAGTCAGGGCACCCGGCTCCTCTTGTAATCAGGGGAGCGCGTTGAAGGTCACACGCACTGGCTGGTGCCTGAGCGAGGAAGACAGCTCTCAGTAGCCATACCTGGGCACCTGAGATGGTGGGCTCACTTCCACTAGAAGCAGAATAGGTCCTGTGTAACTTCTTCTAATGGGACCTGAAAAATTACACTCTGTGAATTGGGTAGAAAGACGTATTCCCAAAGTCTAATACCTCAAGTCCAAATTACCTTGAAGTCAGCATGACGGATTGCTAGGAGAATTTAATCTTTAATGAATTTCTTCTCTCACTTCATAAAGCCCAATGTGGCTTAATACTTTTTATCATCTTTAGTTAAAACACAGCATCCATTTGGATGAAATTAATGTTCAAATTAAGAAGAACATTTTTGGACTCACAGGGCAAAGAAAAGCAAGGAAAAATCAAGATGTGTGTTTAGGTTCTGTGTTGTTTTTTTTTCATTAGAAGTGTAAAATAAGGTATCAAACAAATTCTTCTTAGAACAATAATTTTTGCGGTGCACCCTCTCTCTCTGATCTTGGTTCACAACTTCCCACAACTACCGCATTAACTTCTATGATTCCTACATTTGCTATCCATGTTGTTGTTATTAATAGATTGTCATTACTTGAAATCAAATGAAGATGACATACTGACCTACTAGATTTGAAACTATTTTTTGTCTTTTTCATTCTTTTAATTTTTAGCATTTGTAGGAATTTCTTGTAATTTTTAGACTTGTGTTTGCCAAAAAAATATTTGCCATCAAATATCCAGGCAAAGGAGTCGTTCCCAAAATATTTCTTCTATAAATGTTAATCAGCCATTTTGAAAGCTTTCTGGGAGGAGAAATAATACCCAGAGACTTAAGTAATCAGTCATAGACCGTGAATTGCAAACAGCCAAGAGAGATCGTGCTACACCATAGTAGTGGTTGGTAATAACCAGTGAGCGGTCTGTAGGTGGAAATATCTGACCTCAGGTTCCTTTGCATAACAAAGATATTTCTAAAGGTTTTATGGCTATTTCTGTGATAGCACATGAACTGGAGGAATGACTAAATCGGCTCATTAAGTATTTAATTGAGAATTTCACTCAGGTGACATTGACATTCCAGTGGAGAGCTGGACAACATGCTGTTGTGGCCCTGCACACACTTAGCTGGCAGCGCACCAGCAGTTATACAGGAATCAATGGGACGTGTTCTCGGGCATCTTCAGGGGACTGAGAATTTGGGGGCTGCCAGTGTCATTCGGTGGCATTTAGATCAAACTTTGAAAGGTTTAGGTGCCTCTGTGGGATTTCCTCGTGCTTCTGATAACCTCAGTAGGTTGATAACTGTGCCTTGGGCTGACTGAACAGAGACTCGGTTTTGAAGGAGCTTATTTTTTAGAACCAGCTTACTATTTAATTTTGATGCAAGGATATAAAATGAAAGGCAACCTTGAAAAATTTCCTTTGAAATCAACGATGTTCTATCCTCTTAAACCAGACCCAAAGATAAGTCGCAATGCTCTATGTGCCGCATATTATGCGTAGCAGCTTGGTATTTAGCATATCAGTGCAATTGTGGGTAGAAATAATTTGTCATGGAGACAAAGGGAGATTTTTTTTAAAAGGTTTGCTGCTTGCAGTATATTCAGTAGCTTATATTATATTCATAAGCTGCCATTTTCATTAGAGTACCTGGTTTGCAAGCTTTTTCATTATGCTTAATGGAGAAATATAACAGAAGTAGGGAGAATAGTAAAGCTAACACATTTTCAATAAGTTTTGTAATTAAATTCTCCTCTATCCCTGTCTTTGTGATGAGGAAATTTTGCTGAAATACTTTTGCTTCCAATTAAATATTAGAATATGCACTACTTTTTTCATTATAGCTTGCTTTCTTATAAGTCAAAAAGATGAAGAACAGGTGTTTTTTGATGGAAAAGGAAATCCACTTCTGAAGTCCAGTCTTTTAATTCAATTAAACTTTGACTCCGAGGACGTGGATGGCATCCTGACTGTTACTGATGTGCCACAAGGTACAGCTGCAATCTGCGTGATGTCAAATTAAGAGCTTTTAGCCATTCATGCTTTGCAGGACCAGCAGCTTCAGACGTATTTATCAGTCTGATGTTAATTTGGATGCTAGCAGGGATAGTTGTGGCTGATCAGTAGTTCTTTTGATAAACTTTTGATGGATGTTAGTCTAATATTTTATAGCTAGAAGTTCTTGAGGAAATTAATATTTTAGGTGGGAAAGAAGCATGAGAGCGTGTGTGAGTATACGAAAAAGGAAGAGAGTTCTTGTTTATGTGAACATATTGTACAAGCAAGTAAGCAAAAAAGGATTAATTATTCCGCCCACCATTTTTCACCCTAAGATAAATCTTCTTTCAGTCTGGTTCCCAACCCACCTTTAAGAAAAGCAGCCGGTAGAAGCAGACCAGATAGGTAGATCTCATTTGTATAAATATATTGGTGTGTGAATGTGTCGCGCTCAGTTTCCCGCTCTAATTCTTATTAGCTCGGTAAGAATAACGGCCGTCACAAGTGCTTAATTGGTAGCTGCTTCGCCCTGCTACCAGTCACCCAGCTGCTGGTATGAAGTGTTGCCTCATTACTAGACGCCTGCAAGGACGCAGAGCGCACACGTGCGGTGGAGCCCACGGAACGGGAAATCACGGAACTCATGCGTTTGTGCCCCAAGGAGCAGCCATGGCCCCCAGCCAGGTGGGGACAGGTCCCACCAGCATCTTCTCCAACGTAGCTTGCGGAGAATGCGGCAGTAGTGGTATACAGATCTTTGCAAACTGACGAAGCCATTGCATCATAATTACAATTTTTAAAGACATTTAATGAAATGTAGTAATATTTCCTATTTAGAAGCCTAAGTGAGCAAGTGATTCTTTGCTATACACTGACAGAGTAAATGTTGGTGAATTGATTTACAGTAAATGTAAAAGCTGTAAGGGATTACTTACAGCTTTTAGCTATGCTGCTCTAATATCAAAGATCTCAAAAAACCACATTGACACCACCCCTTGAATCAGACGTGCTGTGGTCCTGCAGTTGATCAAATGACAGCATATACTTAAAAATGTTCAGCATTGCACCAAAAAGGAGCCCAGATTTTGTAAGTATTCTGTTAAGTGTCTGCAAAGTGTGTGATGAAGATGGATAGGACAGTTTGGTATAGAAGAAGCCACTTTTAGGAGCCATCCGTGTTTTTACTGACGAGAATTAATTTTAACTAATGAAAACTTCAGTGATGAAAGTTGTGCATATTGCAGCAACTACACAGTGCGGTTAGATTTTATGTAGTAACTTAAGAAAGAGAGATGGAAAACCCTGTGAGGAACATCTGCCCTATTTTGAGCTGCAGTTGTGTGTTGTTTTTATTTTTTTTACCCCTAGTCCTGAATTGATATATCCTGTTGGAAAATTTCAGAGAAGTTTTGAAGACTTTATTTAAAGAGAAAATGTGCTTGAAGATATGGAATGGTCATATCCTTTCCAGAAGTGAAGTGATCTCTGTCAATTAAGGTCAGGGTTGGTAATCATGTTGGGTTGGTAATCATGTCCCCAAAATCTGAAGTGCTGAACTTCTTTTTACAGTGCAGCTTACCAGAGCTTAAAAAAAAAACCAAAAACAGTTGGACAAAGGAAATCCTGACGGTGATTGGTGATCCCTCTGTATATCAGTAACTCTTCTGGGATGCTTGGAGGAAAAAAAATATTACCAGGAACAATTTGAGTTACGTGCTTTTTATTTTCTGTGAAGAGAATGATGTTTTGATGTAGGCCATGTGTTGGGGATTCTAGTTTTTCAAATAGATTTGATTTCCCTTTCCTGAAAACGCATAGTCTGTGGAAGTATCTTTCAGGTGCTGGACAACTAGTCTCCAGACCCACCTCCACAGGTGGGATCTCAGCCAGGTTAGGTACGCCAGGTATCTACGCCCATGAACTACTCAGATTCCCATTACAGCCAAGGATAAAAAGAAGGCTTCTGCAGTAAATGCAGGGAATGTGGGCACCCAGAATGGCACCGGTACACCCCAGCCTGCAACTACTGATTTCTCTGCATTAACTGCCAAAGGAGTGTAGATACGGATATTGATGTTAGACAAGAATCCCACCTTGCCTCCTTACCCCGCAGCGTGGGGGTCCTCTGGCTGCCCTTTATCTCCCTGGAAAAGAAAAAAGACATTCTTTAATTAATTTTTTGACCTGTGTGTCATTTTACAGGAGAGGTTACCTCAAAGCTATTTCCCCTCCCCGTTCCCACCATCATCACATTTTTTAATATCATGTATGATGGCACAACACTGTAGAAATAGCAGCAAAAAGTCCCTTTAACTCATTTCTGCTTGTACATGCCATGTTATTTCAGTTCCTGGTGATGTGATCCTGATGATACACTGTTTCCATGCTCTATTTAACCTTCTGTAGTCTATTGCTTTACATTAAAAAAACCACCCAACTGGTCTGTTCAGTGTGTTTCTAGATAACTGCTGCTTATCTGAACATGAAGCAGAAAAGGGAAAAATAAATGCAATTTTCAACCTTGAGCACCTATGAAATATTGGATGTTTAAAAGTTGGGAGATTAAAAATAAATATTAAGGACTTGATTTTTCCTCTAAGTTTTTGAGCTTTTGCATTATCCTAATTTTTCTTGTGGGGAAATATTAGATGCCTTTTTTTTTTTTTCTCAAGTGAGTGTCAAGGTTCTCTTGAAATAGTGCAAGTCTGAGAGATGGCATTTAGAAAAAGCATCAGATGTTACTGAGCGAGCCACATGAGTGTGCAGGTTTACTCCACCTCACAGCAGCTCTCTGGGACCCAAGTCCCTTTTCTCACAGCTGTGTTGCATTTAGTGTCTTCTGAGGTGCTGACCACCAGCGTAGTGGCCAGGAGTTACATCCATGTTCATGGCAACTGTGTACGCTGAGTGTCTTAATTATCAGTATGCAAGGATATATGTAATCGTTTTATGGCAAATTCTCATTAATGAAACAACCCTTTTAATGCATTGACATTATCATAGTCTTTCTGCTATTTGAATTTGCCTGCAGCTGCTGTTTTTTGCCACACTGACTTGATGTGAACCTTCACAGGAGACCTTTTCTGAAAGAAGAAAGGAGGAAGGCTGGCAGAAGTAGCTTTTATTTTCCTTCTTTCCTTGGGTCTAAATGACAGGGGAAGATGTGTAGAGAGAGAGGAAAAAAAAGTTAAATGAAAATTAATGCGCTCGCATAGGGACTTGGTCACCAATATCTACACGCCAGCACTTCAATACGTCAGACTTATGGATTTGGGTAAACACAATTACCTCAACAAGGCTCGTGAACATTAGTATTTTGCAGGGAGATTATATCACATCATTAAAGATGAAAGGCTATTTTCAGAGCTCAGTTAAGTTTTAAATTACATCCTTAGAGTGCAGGAATGACCTTTTAGTGAGCTTGGGAGAGACAGCAGCATCTGAAACATGGATCAGCTGAGCAACGATGCCTCTCACAGAGGGTCAGCGGATCATTAGAGGGGGCACTTAGAGTTTCATGTTATTCAACTTTGAAATGGTCTTCAATGCTCTTATTATCTGGCTTATTTTTCAAAAAGAAAGAAATAGAAAAAGCCTTCTGTTATAAAAAGATATGAAATTGTTCTTCAGAGACTGAATATATGCACAAGCGCACTCCTGTTAAGCTAGCCAGTTGGTCTGAAGGAACCTGTACGGCTAATTCTAAAAAAACCACTTTGTTTTAATTAAATAGCATTTGCATTTCTAGCACCCATTTTATTACTTTTTCTCCTACTAATCATTTAAAAGTGATATCTCCGCCCAACGATTCTTTCAGTAAATATGCTTTTTATTTGTCCCACTCCCTTCGCACAACTATTAAAAAAAAATCTTAAGGTACGTTGTTTTTGCGTAACTAACACTTACACAGCCCCCATACTTACTTAAATGTTTAAGCCCTTACTCTACACCCTTCTACACTGCTGCTGGCAATTCTCACGTGTGAGAAAACTGGAGCTGTCTCAGGCACTGGAGGCAGGTTACGACCGCAGCCCACGCTCAGCGCAGGCTGGAGTGCGTACGGCTGGCTTTAACTGCTGAAAAATTAAGATTACAGGACCTAGCCATATGAGGGAGGTATAGAGCATTCTTGGTTTCTGACTTCTTACTGGCACTCAAGATGTTTAACATCTCACAGCAGCAAGCTCCTTCTAGGGAAAGCCAGGGTAGCTGCACTGGGCCATGCTGTTCTGATAAGCCGTGTTATAATACACCTAAATAATACCAGTGTTCTGTGGCTGACCGAATTCCATCTAGTTTCCATCGTTATAGTTGTTGGCTTGCTCACCACAGTAATTCTGTTGTAGAAATATTTTATAGGATGACAGGGAAATTTATGAGTTGGCAAGAAAGAGAATTACCTTCTTTAGTATTTTGTTATAGAAATATGATTCACTAGGATTTGGACTTAAGGGGATCTTTGATGATTTTTTTTCTAATTCTGCCTTTATGAATGGCTAAGATTTCTGCTGTTATAAGTTGCCAGATCCTTGGGGAAGACAATGAAATACTATCAATTCTGATTGATAGCAGAAACGATCCCTAACAATTCAGGAGTAGAATGAAGAATACGAATAGGGAAAATTACTCTCCATAGAGTAAAACTAGAGCAAGAACACTACAGTTCTTCAAGCTTTTGAAGTTTTTTATACTGAATTTTAAGAAAAAGGGCATGGGTGGGAAGCAGAACCTCCTTACCCATGTATTATTAGGATGTTCTGAACTGAAAGCATTGCATTGTAAAACCTTGCCTTTATTTTGTGACTTGTGCTTTCCAGTTGGAAGTATGTGGAAGTTTTAAGTTGGAAATAAGTTGGAAGAAGTGGATACCAAGTTGTGAAAACAAAAAGTCCTCACAGCCTCATTTTTGGAGCTGACACTGCGTGCTGGCTGAGGCTTTGTCTCTAGAGCTTTAGAGCAGTACCTTGACATTTTCAGAGAGGTATTAGTGCTGCGAATACATTTTCCCTACGTGAACTCTGCATCTATGAGCAACTCTGTGTGCAGACCATTTAGCTAGTTGTTGAACAGTCTTGTTTGTGTCAAACAATTGTGCTTATAATTAGGAGGCATAAGTTTAGATGCCCTTTGAAAAATGTGTATTTCAACATCAAAACAATGCAATAAATGGATCCTTTTTTTGTTGTTGCCAAAGTGAGCCTGGATCTGCTGTTTAACTTATATAATGACATATTTCAGGATGTTTCTTCCCCAGGATATGAAGATCCTAAAGCCTGTACGTGTTGCACTTGAATACCTTGCATCGAGCAGATGTGAAATATGCTGATTTGCTGCAATGTTATGTCAAATTTAGGACAGGAAGCAAAGGTACCTTTCCGAACTGAAATCATATGAAGTGATTCCCAATGGGCAGTGGCGGGAGGAAATAGTCAAATTAGAGGCAAAGCAGAAAGCTGGACGGTCCTGTTTTAGAAAGATTGCCAAAGGATCTTGAACTACCACAAGAGTACAGGATCTTGAGTTTTCTGTCTCATCCAAAAAACAATACCCCTATCACCAGTGCCTGTACCAGAGGGACTTTTGTTTTTTTGTTTAGTGATCGCTGGGCTAAGACCAGGATTTAGAGATGTTGACTGTTTCTGAAAGCCTTCATAGGGGTCTGTTGAATATAAGCTGCTCTGCATCATTTGTCCTCGCACCAACCTGATTTCAGCATCTGGTTTCTCATGGGTTGCTGCAGTTAGAGATTAATCCTGCATGTTTTTGTGAGGTCTGGCACTCCTTGTACTTTTGCAAGAAACAAAGCCTTTATTTTCTAGACTTGGAAAATCCTAACTCCTAAAAGTTTCAGAGGAGGGTGATTAGTAAGGCCTAATATAATTAGAATTACATTTTAAAGGCCTAATATTTTTAGGATGCCAGAGCTAGAATATAATTTTGTGGGTTTTTTTTGAAAAGTGGTGATTCACTTTAACTTTACTTTTTAATAGATCTGAGCTTTCCTCAGATATTAGGCCTTTAAAGTAGCCCTGTTTTTAAAGTAAAGGTGTCAAAGACTTTGAGCTAAACCAAATACAGCAAGTCCCAGAGTCTGGACCAATTAAGTTTACAGTCCCATTTTCCTGGTAACTTTGGTTTATGTCCTGCTTGGGGGAAGGATGCCACACACTTATTTGTAACCATGTCTATTTTTGTAGGATCTTGGGATGTGCTGCAGGTATGCCCTCCAAGTGATTCTGTTCCACCCCTGCCAAGCTTCTATGATTTGACAAGGTCAAAGCATCTGATGGCTTTTATTGTTGGAAAAAACACTGTGTGAGATAGTTGAGGAATTGAGGGGGGTAATTTGTTTAAATATAGAACGTATAAGGAAAAAAATTTGAGGGGAGCATAAACTGATTTCCAAGGCCACTTACATGTATGTGTAGACAAATTCAAGAGAGAAAACTGTTCATCATGCAATCTCATGGGCCAAATTTTCAGCTGGTGCCTTTGCAGTAAGCCTTGTATAAGTTACCAGGGGAAAGGGTGTATAACGTATCTTCAAAGTACACTTCCTCTGGCTGGTGTTGGGAAGGCGTGGTCTCTGTTCTTAAGCTTTGTCCATCAGATTCAAAGGAATCCTGGAAAAATGGTAGAATAGAAACAACAACATTAAGACAGTAAACTAAGGGGTGATATTTTCCCTAATTGTGGTGGTCTTGGGAAAATGGCAGCACCATTTGCCTTCCTGATTACAGAGGGTGACTCTTCACTGCGACAGCTGCTATTTCCTGCACGTGCCTGGCTGAATCCCAGCGCCTGACAGCACCGGTACCTGCACGGCCCTACCCCCTGCTTTCTAATTTCAGCCCCTGAGTACGAAGTAATTTCATTCAAGCGATCGTCTGTCACATTCAGTTCACTTGATTGTCCACTCCTAAATGCCTCGGCCACTTCAGACTGCCACTGACCACTTTCAGTCAGCTAACTTCAAAGCCAACTGGAAATTGCTTTTCGGGGTTAGGCATGCTACCCGGCATCTCACACCTGTGACGGGACTACTTATAGCCAGGGACTCTGCCTGTACGAGTGATTTGTCCTTTATGCGTGATTATGATGAGCCATTTCCTTACTCCTCTCCAAATTAATGCTAATTGCATTGCACTGCTATCTCACATGAAAAATTAGTTGTATGATGCTGATGTACTTTAGGTGGGTAAAAAGCTTTATTGGGAAGCAGAATTTCTGAGTTTTTCTCTCCTGAGCTCTACACTTTTGTGTTGTTCCTTCCTGGAGCACATTTTAGTGTGTGCTTTTTTCCCAGCAACCAGGGAAATGACTTTTCCCTTTCCTTTTCCTTTTCCTTTTCCTTTTCCTTTTCCTTTTCCTTTTCCTTGTCCTTGTCCTTGTCCTTGTCCTTGTCCTTGTCCTTGTCCTTGTCCTTGTCCTTGTCCTTGTCCTTGTCCTTGTCCTTGTCCTTGTCCTTGTCCTTGTCCTTGTCCTTGTCCTTGTCCTTGTCCTTGTCCTTGTCCTTGTCCTTGTCCTTGTCCTTGTCCTTGTCCTTTCCCCTTCCCCTTTTTTCCCTTTCCCTTTCCCTTTCCCTTTCCCTTTCCCTTTCCCTTTCCTTCTTTTTTTTTCCTTATCTTCTAAGATATTAAAATTTCTATGTACTCCTACGATTCCAGGAGGTGAGGCTTTGCACACTGTGCTAAACCTCTGCATCCTGCAATACAATGTTCCCTAATTTCAGTGCATGTTTTAGGAATGCTGGTAGACTGAGTGCACAAATAACATCGTGGCCTCCTCAGTACCGTTTCCCCTTCACACCTTTGACTCTGGGAAAGA
>NW_010565529.1:5671-17274 GCF_000687285.1 Phaethon lepturus | reverse complement strand
TTTCCCTTTCTTCTACAAAGGCTACACTAAAGCATGTATCTTTCGAAAGAAGTAAAGTACATCCAGCACACAGGTGAAAGAGTACTGGCTTTCACTAGAAAAGAAAAATTTCTGTATGAGAAATTTACCCATTTGTCTAGTGGCCACAACAAGCTGCAGGGACTGCCACCACCTGAAGACCCAAGACAGGAGAAAGAAAAGGGAATTGAGTAGCTGAGCCCTACAGTAAGGAGCACTTACACAAAGGCTGGGTTTGCTGAGAAGAGCCTTGTAAAGAAAGAAAAGCAATTTTCTGCTGAGAAACCTAAAGAAAAGATAAAAGGCTATTGCAAACCCACAGTGTTTAGGAAGGGATGAGGGAGTTACAAACTAGGTTAAGCTTATCTGTGGTCCGTGGCCCTCAGGAGAGACTCTTCCATTTATTTGGTTTGGGGCTGCATGACGGCCCTAGTGTTGCCTCCCTTCACAGAACTGCTGCATAATCTAGCAAAAGGTTTGCTCCAGCGTCATCAGATAGATGCTAAAAAAATGCTGCTGCTCAGCATGGAGGAGCATGGAGAGTGTCACCCTGGCCAGACGGGCATGAAGTGCTTGTTTCAGGTGGGAGATCTGAAGAGCCGACCACTTCTGCAGAAGCTAAGGTGGCAATGTGGAGTGCTGTGAGAAAATCCAGACACTACCACAGGGAAGATCTAGTTTTGAAAGCAAGACAACAAATCTTTTGTCACCATTCACAAGGCATGGCTGTCCCCAAAGGCTTATGAAAAAAAGCTGAGGAAGATAATTCTCTGACCCCCATTGACCATTTGGTGTTTTTTGCCCACCAGACAACATCTGCAGGTTGTTCTCATTTTGAAGCTGTAAAGGCATGGTCCCCAGCTTCTTATCTGCTCTGGGAAGTGTGTTGCCGTGCTTTGCTCCTAACAGTCCCACTGCCAAGGGCTCTGCAGGGACACACGCTTTAGTGCTGTTCAGCTGCTTGGCCTCAGCTTCCCATGCTGGGGCTGATGATATGGGGAACAGAAGAGCTTAGGGGAACGAGTGCTTAGCTGTGCAATGATTTCCTGAGTGTCAGTGCTCAAACCTCCAGTGGATTAATTTTGTACTAAACAACGTATTACTCGTTTGTGAACGAAGTCCCTGATCTAAGTGCTGTTGCTAGAGTTGCATTGAACTTTTATGTTGGTGACCTTTTTGGTCTGAAGATGGGGCAGAATAGAAGAAAATATGTCTGGAAAATATGTTGTACATGATAAAACTGGTCTGAGAAAGCTGTGGTTGCAGAGATCTGTCATTGACTCAGACATCCTGGAGGCTATTTTCCTTATGAGATAATATAATTATAGGATTTATAATTGGAGAGAAACTTTTGAAGTAATTTTGTCCCTTCCATGACAACCCAGTGCTCCTACATCACCATTTCCTGGTTCTCTGCACATCTACTAGCACTTAGTCATTGGATATTACTTTGCTAAAATTAATCCTCAACTTTATTTAACCCTTCCGAATAACTATGAGATAAACAACACTTAGGTCTCCAATAGTTTTGCAAAGTTAATTAAATTAATTAGGTGAAACCACCTAAGAGTTTTTTGGGGTTTTTTTTTTGGGGGGAGTGGGGAGGAGGGGTGGTCAGTGGAGGTCTTTGGATCATATATAATCTCTTATATTTAAGTTCTGTCATTGCAGTGGTGTTTGAAAGTAGACAAACTCTGCAAGAGTCTTTTAAGGAATGGATCCCAGGATAGGATAGAGAACATCCTTTCTAACTTCTGAGACTGTAAACCTCCTTGAACGGATCTCCTATTTCTCTTTCTCATGCTGTGGAAAACACTGAACTGCTGTTTTCCCAGGGGAGATTTGAAGTGTGGGTGCACTCTTTGTGCCATCTTTTTTCTGTGATCTGATGTGACCAATTCTGAACAATCAGAATCACTTTGCCATTTTATCTGAGGCTTGGAAGACTTAAAAGAAACTTCTTGAGATCAATCCACCAAGGTAACAAAACCTCACATTTCTTGTAGTCTTTGGAAGAAAAGGATGCTCAAAACCTAGCAAGAATAAGACATCCAGACATTACCGCATATACTGGTGTCATAAATGTGCCCAGGGAATTCAATCTGGTTATGATCATTACAAGACCAGGAGAGAGACATGCAAAGCATGCTAAATGACAACTGAGCTCTAATATGCACTGTCAGCTTTGAAAGCTTTGGCTTGAAAGGCTTATAATGAGTTTTCCCAACCATCTCCAGTTAAAAACACTTGTGTTGTTTCACCTATTTGCATTCATGGCAATTACTCCAGTTCTGAGAGAATACCCTCTAGATTTCAGAATTTATTCACTGAATATTTATATAAACTTATCTGGAGAAGAGCAATGCCTTACTGGCCTTTATTCTTCCTGAACTTGAAAGTGGCTCTTGCTGCCTGTTCCAGAAAAAACATCCTGAAGTGGGATCCATCCATGGGCCCCGTGAACCTTGAACGGTAGCAAGACGATTAGGTAAAAGTGGAGGAAAAATATTGTGGTCAAAGTATTAGTTCTGCCACAAACTACCCAAGTGATTGTTTGGGTAGGACACTTAAGGTGGGATTTGATTGCATAGGCCTAGGGTCCTGGTGCCACTTGTGATGTGTTTATTAATCTGAGACATTTGGACCCGGATGGCAAATTTGACAAAGATGATGGGATTTGAGAGAGACACCTCTTTCTGGAAAGATGGCAACTGGAGACTAGGTGGGGCATCTCATGGTGCCTAAAACGATGCAGGATGTTTCAGTAACTGAATGCCACCCTTTATAGGCAAAACAGGGGAATTAGCAATGCTCAGAGTACTGGTACCTTGGTGTAGCTCTTGGACACTTAGCCTCCACAGGGCTTTCAAACCCCATGTACCTGCCATGTGCCGGCAGTGCAGGAGGACACGTGAGTTGTCTCAAAATTCACCTAATCCATTGCATTTAGCTGGTGAAACAGTGCTGAGCACAGAGATATCCTTTAAATCCTATTGACCTCCCAGAGTTAAATTCCTGGGGCGCTGGTCATCTGAGTCTCACAAAGACTTGCAGCCTGAACCCTTTCCTGGCAGTGCCTGCCCGGGTCCTTGCTGTTAGAGCACGATAGTCCTCTCCTTATCACCGTTCATGCGACTTCTGTTTCCCAGAGGGACACTCCGGGCCCCATCTCCAGAGACGCAGGTGCAGAATATGTTTCCGACGTCCTCCCTGCCCCGCATATGAATCCCTAAACGCCGCAACAGCACTGGCAGAAACGGCCGCTCTTGAATTCTCCGCCTGGTTGTGTTTGAACGCTTGCGTGATTAGACTAGCTGAAATCTGACCTGTGTCTGTAAAAGTGAAAACGGGTTTTTACAGCCTGCTGGCCTCCAGAGAAGGTGTGTGGGCTGAATGGATCGCTATCGAGCAGGGGATGCAAATAGTTTGCAATTTCTTTTTCCGTGGGAGAAGATAGTGTAACAGTCATTAGAGTAAAATTCAGGTCCTTCATCTGCAGAAGCTTCATTACACCGGCCTGTAGGCTTCTTCTCAATGCCTTCAGGTGTACCTTGCAGTCTAGCTCTTTGCTTTCTGCCACAGCAGTGCAACCTTTCAGATTCCTCCCTCCCAGTGTCTTTTGCAGGAAAGAATGGATCCCGTTTTAACGAGGAGAGAGGAACCTTTGTATGATTTAGACCAATAGTGTCTTACCAAAAAAGGTCTCAGTTTTCTTCCATAACTTCTTCTGCATTAACATCAAAGGTGTAGCTTTTTTAAAGGTATGATCATATCCCTTCCCCTCCTTCTGTTCTGCTTCTCTGGCTTAGGCAATCTCCCTCTGAACATCTAATATTAAAGGGTACACTTATTTTATCTCAGTTGCAAATGTTTTCCATTAAGTTCTTGGAATCCTAAGTCTGTGCTTTCCAACGCCTGGCACAACATTTTGCGCTCCTCTGGGAGCAAATGAGACAACGGTGTGGATGTGAGTGGCACTAGGCACCCGTGATGATGTCTGCTGCTATTCGATAGTAACAAAAGTTTGATAGTAACAATAATCTCTGGCTTGTGGTTGGTTTTTTTTTTTTTTTTTAAAAAATGCCAAAGATTGGGCACACGCAGTCGGATTGTGCAAGCAAGTACTTAAGGCTGTCTTTTGAAAGGCCAGGTTTCTAGCCCAAGCTCTGCCAAGCAGGATTTTTTTCAGCTTCTAAGCCAGCATATTCTGTGAAAGAGGAGATCTCTGCTTGCTCACTTTTCTGGGGTAGGTATGCCAGAGTAACATCTCGGAAAGATGCAGCTGAATAGAGGTCAGGTAATATCCTAGGCTGATAATCTGAGGGTGGTTTATTTTCTGTTCAACCTTCTTGCACACAGTACAGCCCTAATTTGTTTGGCACAGCAGGCAGTTGTGTTTTACTGAAGGTTGGGCATCTGCAAGGAAGAAGGGGCAAGAAAGTGCTAGGGTTGTCATGAGGCACTTCCTAAAGATTAACAATTTGGGTTGAATTTCAGCTCTTACTGGGGCTCCCCCCAGACACTTGTGCTCCAGTTCTGTCACTGAGAGACTGAAACACCAAGAGAAATGCTAACTTTAATTAAAAAAATAGATGGAGTGTCCTCTCCTGCTGCCACCCACCCAAGACTTCATTTGAAAAATGTTTACTTCAGCGAGGCAGTGAAAGTGTTTGTAGTTTGTCAAAACTGATTAGTTGACTTAAAGTAAATGGTCCATGGGGTAAATTCTGGAAAAAGATTGTCTGGCCAGGTTGCTTTACCTAAAGTTTTAATGCATTTCTCTGCTTTCATGGAAATTGTTAATGGTGGTGGTGTGTTAATGGTGATTTAACTTCTGCCCATTTTTATAGAAAACAACATATATTACCCGTCCTCATTGCAATAACATGCCCTTCCCATTTTAAATTTAAAACACGTCCAAGTTAAGAAAAATGAATGTCAAAACTAGTTTTCCTCACTTCTACATTCTTCAGTTACTCCTGTGGCAGACTTAGGATCTGCCTGTTCCAAGCTGAATTCCAGTTTGACGGCTGAGCCTCTCTGCCTTTCAGGATTATTCATACTATCCGATGACTGTTCTTCGGTATCTCACCCTTCTTGTTGATTTAAAACATCTTTCTGCAGCAGGGACTTGGTGCCAGTTGGGGCGTAAGGACCGCTTGCAGCTGCGCAGCCCGCGGTGGGGTGGATGTTCCCCACGTAGCGGCCGGGCAGACAGCAGCGGCAGCAGGGCAGCTCCGTGCCGCTTCTTGTAAACCCGGAGGAAGGCAAGAGGGAAGCACCGATTCCTCTAGCTCTGTCCCCAAAGCATCGCTTCTGCCTCTGTCCCGGCGACGTACTCCGTTGCCTGGCGCGTTTTGGCCAGGAAGAGCCATCTGCAGAGGACGAGTGT
Organism: Phaethon lepturus; assembly: GCF_000687285.1. Taxonomy (NCBI): domain Eukaryota; kingdom Metazoa; phylum Chordata; class Aves; order Phaethontiformes; family Phaethontidae; genus Phaethon; species Phaethon lepturus. Next base: position 11,864 of record NW_010565529.1, on the reverse strand, counting down.
TCTTTACCTGGGGGCTGTGGATTTTCTTGGGCTGACGTCCAGGTAGAGGGATGGGGACGGGATCTGGAAGCCTCCGAGCTGCAAAGGGTGGACAGAAAAGAGCCGGTTTTTAACATCAGGTGCTTTCCTGACCCAAGAGGCAGCATGCATTGTCTGTGTGTCACGTTGTCACTAGAAAAAAATTGGAAAGACGGAAAGCAGGGAGGGCTTTTTGTTCTGTGCGCACACTCGAGGGAGGCAGAAGACTAAGACTGCTTTGTGGGAAACTGAATCTATAATTTGCTTTAAAAAAAATTTAAAAAGACCTGCAGTGCTCTCCTGCTTGAAGGAGTAAAACCGGTGGTAGCCATCAGATTATTTTTTAAAGACTTTCTTTCTGAAAGGTATTGAGCAGCAACCCATAGGGCTCTGGTGTGAACCCTGCCCACGTGTGAAGGGGAGAGGGGGTGAAGAAGAGGGTTGCCAGGAAGCCCAGAGCTCTGGTCTGGGGGTCTACGATGATGAGCTGCAGCCCTGCAGCCTGCGAAGGGCAACAGGCATGGAGACTATTTGGATTCATGCAGTCAGAGATAAAGACATGTGTTAATGTCCCATCTTGACACAGTCAAGGTCCTGTGGGAGTCAGGGCTCTCCTTGCAGTGAACAAGTGTTTTTGCATAGAAGGCCAGGGCTGTTCACAACCATTTAAAAGTAGTGAGGGGGCAAAATATCTTTTGTCCGCCCTGCCTTTCCTATTTCTTCTCTCCATTAATTCCTTTTATTGCCTTCTCCTTACACAGTGAAACAAAACCCACTGTTTTCCTTTTGTTTCTAGCTGGTTTATCTGTCTGCTTCTCATGAAGTAGCACAATACTGCAAAATCTGGACTGCAAATCAAGCAGAGATTGGGCTCTGTGAATGGGAAATTAGATCCATTTTGCTAAAAAAAAAAAAGAAAAAAAACGCGATAACTCAGACCTAAAAAAATGCTTATAGAAAACTCCCTGAGACCATTGCTTTTAGATAGCAATTCCAATTTACAAGAGTGCTCTTCATCCCAGGTATGGGCTAAGTGGGAAATATGAATGAAAAATATGTTGTGTTTATTATATCAGAATTTCATTTACTAATTTTTAACTGGTGCTTAAATAAAATTTTGCCAACTGCTTTAGCACCAGCTTTTCAAATCACTTTTCGAGTAACACCTTTACCATGGAGTATTATTTAGCACAAACTGCCATTATAGAGCGACATGAATTTCATTCTTCTACTGTTTGCTTTTAATACCCACTGCTGCTAACACAGATGGCACCCATGTGACACAGTAATTTTATAGACAGTTTAATAAACAGAAGATTCCTTATTTGTGGTTTCTTCTGTGTATCCAGCTCGAGTTCAGACAAAAGAATACAAGGGCTGCATGGCAAAGCCTCAGTGAATGTGAAGCTCCGCCAGCTTTCACGCTGTGTTGACTGCAGGACGGTACCCGTGGAGAAAACAAAAAATCTAGCTCACCTCCACGCTGGAAGGCGAAAGTCTCGCAAGCTGGCACGGGGACACCCTCTCCGAGCTGTCAGCACTTCGGTGCCAGGCTCGCCTGGCTGCCGCGCTTTGTGGTTTGCTGCTCCTCATCAGTTTGTCCCTGAGGGCTCTGTCTTTCAATGGAAAGGACAGGAAGAAAAGATGTTTGGGAGAAGTGAGCCCTGATGAGACGATGGTGACAGCTTAGAGACAGCGTGCTTCCTCTCCACTTACCTTCACAGCAGCTGATGGCTAATTAGCAAATCCTGTTGTTGGTTCATCTGCTAACTCTTGTTGCTCTCCTACTCACTTTCGTAATTTTCTTTTAGTATATGCCATTCTTCATCTTTTGTGCACATGCCGCCATCCGACAATGATCTAGAAGAGCTGAACTTGTCTCCTTGTCTCCCCTTGCAAAGCTTCTCTGCAGGGGTAGGGACAGTGCACAAGTAGCAATAACACGTGTGTATAGCATTTTCTGTAGGAGGAGAGGTCACAGCCTAAAAATGTTTGCTTCCTAAGCCAGCCATAAAGGGATGCTTATAAAACATTAAGCCTCTCTGATAATTATACAGCACAGAAGGGAACGGTTCCTTGTTTGCTTTATGAATAAATTGTTTAATTTTAAAAGACGATTATGAGGATGGTGAATGGTTAGTTCCAGCTCAACATATTTCTTAGCAAATAAGGGTGAGCCATAAATTTTGAGATGAGATGAAGTCTGATGGTAGTACTGAAGAACTGAGTGATGTTTTTAATGAAGTGGGAAAGGTGGGATGAACAACGCATAGGAATTGATAATAATTTTTGTTCTAAAGTGGGGGACAACACATCGGTTGGAGAAGAGAGGTGGATCTGGATGTATCAGTCAAGCAGAGGCTGATGTAGCTGATTCTGCTAAAAAAAGATCCAGGGAACAGGGAAATATTAATATTCCCCTTCAAGGCTGTACTGGTTTTGGCTGGGATAGAGTTAAATTTCTTCACAGCAGTTAGTATGGGGCTGTGTTTTGGATTTGTGATGAAAATAGCGTTGATAATACAGGGATTTTTTCGTTATTTCTAGGCAGTGCTTACACAGAGCCAAGGCCTTTTCTGCTCCTCACACCACCCCATCAGCAAGGAGGCTGGGGGTGCACCAGAAATTGGGAGGGGAGGCAGCTGGGACAGCTGGCTCCAGCTGCCCAAAGGGATATTCCATACCATACAACATTGTGCTCAGCAACAAAAACTGGGGAAGGGGGGTGGGGGTGGCTGTGCCAAGGCTGCCACTGCTTGGGGACTGGCTGGGGCATTGGTTGGCTGGTTGTGAGCAATTGGTGGGGTTTTTGTACCATTTATTTTTCTTGGGTTTGTTCTTCACTGTTTATTTATTTATTTATTTACATTTACTAAACTGCCTTTATCTCACCCCATGAGTTTTGTCACTTTTACCCTCCCAGTGCTCTCCCCCATCTTGCTGGGGAGGGGCAGTGAGCAAGCGAGCGGCTGCGTGGTGCTGAGATGCCCACTGGGGTTAACCCACAACAAAAGCCTTGAAGCCTCATTTGGCACCATGTGTTTAGTATTGGTTGCTCATGTTCCAAAAAGATGCACTTGAACGGGGACAAGTGCAAAGAGAAAAATGCAATGGTGAAGAGGGAACAAGGTTTCTGTCTCAGGCCATCAAAAGCCATTATTTATTTGCTCGACTGAAGACATACTGCAAAAGTTTGTAACACCTACTACTGAGACATTCAAATACACCATGAGCATCAAATGTGGTGAAGAGCTGTTTAAGTTGCTACAGATGAGCAGCAATCTTATAGAACTAATGCAAATTTTCAGGTAAGGCAACTGAATGGCTTTCTTGAGTACATTTTAGGTCAGAGTTTATAAACAATGAGGTGGTTTAATAATTTACCTAAGACTGCAGCCTGATCTCCATCAGACTGAGCAGTGCTTCTAGGAAACGGGACATGAGTGGTCTGACAGAGAAATCCCCTTCAATCTTGGGATGGTGATGCTGCCCTCAGAGGCTCTGACTTGTGCTTCTTCAGTTTAAATTTGTCTAGTGTGCTCAAAGCTTAGGTCAGACACAGCAGATGGGTTCAGCACTTTGTACAAGCCAAGTATTTTTCCAGATTGTTATATGAATTTCACCAGGATTTTTTTAACATTTGCAGCGGACTATTAACGCTTTTGACTATTAGTGGGTTATTAGTTAAATTTCTGCTATTTGCAGTGGTCAGTCAACAAGTCATACACGAGTTACAGTTGAGTTTGCTTCTTGTTGTACCTGTACCACTTCTTTTTAATCCCCCTGACTGAGCTGTTTTGGATGCGCTTTGGTTTAGGGAATGGCTGTAGCCTACTGGGGATTCTGCTGCTTGTTCCAGCTTTCTTTACTGTCCACACTTACGGTGAGAGGTGAAAGAGGCTGGCCATCACCCTTCTGTAATTTTAAGATTACTACAAACATGTGGAGTTTTAATGAAGAGAGTAGCTTGAAACAATTGAAAGAGTACTACTGGCACAAAATGAACTGCATAAATTGATGGATGACTAACTTGCAGAGTAGAAGAAGGTTTCCAGCCATCTGAGAGATGAAGTTGTGGGGGCAAAAACCCACCCTGCAAATCTCTGAGAACAAGGACCTGAGCTTCATAGATTTGTGGAAGGGATTTTATAACACAATAGAGGAACTCATGCAAATAGAAAATACAGCTTGTGAGTCATGTATAGGTATTTCTGAGGGGCTTTAGAAGGAGACTGGTTTGCTGTTTGCATCATATTGATATTGTATTAATCCCATGCTTTAGGGCTTCAACTGGCTGCTTGCTGAGACTAAAAAGGAATTTATTTCTCCTTGGGCTATAACTAACCCCAGGAGACAGTGGTGCTTGTACATTTTGCTCGGTGACTCAGAGCGAAATACAGCACCACATCTGGAAACCTGTTGTGGTTAACCCCAGCTGGCAACTAAGCACCACGCAGCCACTCGCTCACTCACCCGTGGCAGGATGGGGGTGAGAATTGGACGAGTAAAAGTGAGGAAAACTTGTGGGTTGAGAAAAAGACAACAGTTCAATAGGTAAAGCAAAAGCTGCGCACACAAGCAAAGCAAACCAAGGAATTCATTCACCACTTCCCATGGGCTGGCAGGGCTTCAGACATCGCCACTAAAGCAGGGCTACATCACGCGTAACGGTTACTTGGGAAGACAAGCATCATTGCTCCGAATGTATCCCCCTTCTTTCTTCTCTCCCCAGCTTTATATGCTAAGCATAACATCATATGGTATGGAATATCCCTCTGGGCACTGGGGGTCAGCTACCCTGGCTGTGTCCCCTCCCAAGTTCTTGTGCACCCCCAGCCTCCTCGCTGGTGGGGTGGCGTGAGGAGCAGAAAAGGCCTTGGCTCTGTGTAAGCACTGCTCAGCAATAACAAAAACATCCCTATATTATCAACACTTTTTTTCATCACAAATCCAAAACACAGCCCAATACTAGCTACTAGCTACTACTCTACAACTACCTGAAAGGGGGTTGTGGCGATGTGGGTGTTGGTCTTTTCTCCCAACTAACTAGTGATAGGATGAGAGGAAATGTCCTCAAGTTGCGCCAGGGGAGGTTTAGATTGGATATTAGGAAAAAATTCTTCACCGAGAGAGTGGTCAAACATTGGCACAGGCTGCCCAGGGAGGTGGTGGAGTCGCCATCTCTGGAAGTGTTCAAAAAACGTGTGGATGTGGCGCTTCAGGACATGGTTTAGGGGACATGGTGGCGCTGGATTAATGGTGGGACTTGATGATCTTGAAGGTCCTTTCCAACCTTAGTGATTCTGTGTAGATACTGTGTAGAAAATTAATTCTATTCCAGCCAAAACCAGCACAAGACCAAAAAGTTTCTTCAGGTGAGACTGACAAGGACTACAGAAATTCCTTTCTGGCTTTCCATTCAAAAATGTAGTGTGGTTAGCCTAGGTTGTTCTGGGAGGTAAGTATTACACATTTGTACTATTACAGAGACTTAGGACATCGGTAATGTTCTTAAGATCTCTTGCTCTCCTTTACATCCATTCCTTAAGGATGGGTGGTTTTAATCCCTTATTACAAGACGTAAATTTATTGCCAGGCACTGGTGGTTGTTTTGTGGCTCCTGGAGTAGATGTTTACTGCAAATGGCCCCAAAGAGTTCTTTCCCAGCCTCACGTTTGGATGTCCTCACGCCATGTTTTCCTCTGTTCTCTCTACTCCCATAGCTGAGGTTATAGCACTCTTTACCATTCTTTCCACAGAAACCTGCTTCTGTATTTCCCTTCACAAAACCTTTATGAATTACCTACGTCAGGTTGTGTGCGCAGGAGAACAGAGAGTCTTTGGACAGGAGGATTTTCATGGCAGCAGAGGAATGCTACTAGCATTACTGTACTAGCCTTTTGTGTGAGGTGTTGATTGTGGAGATATTGTTGTGTTTTGTTTCATATTGCACTTCAAGTCACTTCCTCTTCACTTGATGACAGAAAATGACATGTTTTCAACATAAGCTGATTAAAACTTCAAAATGTAAATGAGTTTCATTAACCTATTTTTTCAGTTTCCAAGTCCTGATCTTCTACAACTGAGTCAAACAACCCGCCTTGTTCATTGCAGTACATCTGCTGGGCTCCTAGTGAGCTCCTCAGCTGATCTCAGGTACAAGTTTCTCCTTTCA
>NW_010565529.1:0-5640 GCF_000687285.1 Phaethon lepturus | reverse complement strand
TTCCTGCTGGGCCCCAAACTTGGGATGCCAGTGCAGCTGTGACTGCACTGAAGCAGATGCCCCTTTTCTGTCATGAGTATGTCAAGCCCCTGGTCCGCAGACCTTTTGAAAATTCAGACTGAGGTCTGTGGGTTAAGGCTTAGGCTCTCCTTAATTCATCTCCCAGATTTAAAGGCAACAAACTATACTCCCGACATTTCTGCTTTTTATTTTTATTTTTTTGGTAGCAGTTGTGGAAGGCATTCAGCTGTGAATGGGTTTCTAGTAAAGATCCTTCTAAATAATGGTCAAAAGAGGATGTTTTAACCCATGATAGGGAATAGTTAGCACTGCAGACCAAGGCTTAGACTGATGCAAGGAGCAAAAAGGTGACTGTGAAGGTCCAGAACCCCTCTGCTCTCAAAATGATAACAGTCTTTTTTATATGAGGCAAATTCTATCGTTTCCAAAAGGAATACTGTGTTGATCAACACACAGGCTTTCTGAAAGACTTTGAGGCAGACAGAGACACAGAGCAAGGGTCTGAGAAAAGATAAAGATGCCAATGCATAAGGCTTGTCAAGCTGTTGCCATCACCCAGAACAGAAGTAACTAACGCTTCATGAATAGTTAAATTTGCGGAGTTAAGAGGTGACTGTCTTCCACAGCCAGCTTAGCAAAATAACTGCATCCTGTGGGCTTTGCCATGAAGTCAGCTGCATTTGGAAAGCTGGTCCCATAGTTCTAGTCAAGCTGTGCAAATACTCTGAGCACATTTAATATATGTAAATTAAATTAATGTTAAATCACTGTGTCTCTGTGGTAGTGAATAATACAGAAAAAGCAAATGGGATGCACAGCAAATGGAGGTGATTCAGCTGTCAGACTGTGTGCATATATATTTCCCAAAACTCTTCTCTAAATCAGAGAGATTACAAAAGTACAATTTAACTTAAAAGAGCAAATATTTAATAAATTGAAAAATGGTGACATTATTATGTTCCTTTCTGCTTAGTCCTGCAGTGCTCTAGCTTTAGCTTTAATGTTCAAGCTTGATAATTTGGTTTTCTAAAAATAGCCTGCCAGACTGTGCCTTACATTTCATTATTTTACGAATAGTCCTTTGGACATTCCAGGCCATAAAAATCAGCTCCCAAACTCGCACTGTAAAGCAAATATTATTCCTTCCTTGGGCACATGAATTATGAATCGAGGTTGGGCTTTTTTGGTGCAGGAAGTTCTGATGAGTTCAGTTTTGCAACAAGGATTTTAATCTTGTATCTTAGAGCTCTTAGCGCAGGCAAGTAGATATAAACCTGATGAATTATAAATGTTATAATGCTGCCAAACCCTGAGCTAAGGGAAAAGGTGGTAGTTCAGAAGGACACACATCTCGAGTCCCTCAGAGTTTGGTGCACAGGTCAAAGGTGCTGCTGGACAGGCTGCAGCTCTGCTTGGGTTGCTGTCACTAACAGAAAGCAGCTTGTTTTTTGTCACGGTTGGCTGTGAGGGTTTTCTGTTGCTGGTTTTTATTTCTCTTTTTTCTTAAAATCCGTGGGTACTCTAATGTTGACACTCATGGGCTTTTAATGGGAGTGGGTAAAGAGACAAGAGCATGAATACAAATGGTTCTCTTCTGCTGCTTCTTAGAGAAAGCACATTAAACTTGCATTGAATAGAATGAAAAATAAACCTGTCTCCAGGATAATCTTTTTAAAATAATGTGTAGTATTGATGTTTTACACATTTAGCTGGGAGGAAATTACCGAAGTGTGCAAATGCTGTTGTAACTGAAGTGCTGCAGTAATCAAGCACTGAAGGACTTTTTCCCCCAGAGATTTATTTTTGGTGGTACGTTTCTGTTCTAAAGAGGTCTCTTTGAACCTGCCTCATGGCGGCGGAGAGCCCCTGGACCTGAGCTTCCTTTCAGCACAGTCTGCAGCTTCAGGAGGCAGGAGTTGTTAAATGATCTTGTTGTGAAGCCATTGAGATAGAAGGTGTATTCCTGGTCCAGGGTCTTCTGCTGTCCTATCCCTATCAGGCATGGCCCTAGTAGGCCTCTGTGATCGCATGCTTATAGAATCATAGAATCACAGACTACTTGGGTTGGAAGGAACCTTTAAAGGCCATCTAGTCCAACTGCCTGCAGTGAGCAGGGACATCTTCAACTAGATCAGGTTGCTCAGAGCCCCATCCAATGTGACCTTGATGCTTCAGCAGGCCTGGGGACACCTCTGTCTCCCAAAGCTGGAGTCTTCCTCTTAGCCAGACTCCTCCTATTTTGGCATGCAGACATGGGAAAAAACATTTGTGGTTTCTATTTTTTCTTCTTTTTTTTCTTTATACAATTTCCCTCCCTCTGCCTTCATAGGCCTCCTTTCTCCAGCATAAACCCAGCCCCATCTCACAAATGTCCTCTCCTTGCCTGAGTTTGAACCCTATTTTCCTCTCAATCCTATCAAGTATCAAATGATTCTTCCTAAATGCTACCCCACAGCTGTAACCGTAGTGGGACTGTTGCACAGAAACAACTCCCAAACCCAAGCAGAACAACTGCCCTAGGTACAGACATGGGAAAAGTGGTGAAGAGGGTAAAGTGGGAGGAAGAGGGACAACACCGAACAGGAGTTACCAGCTCAGGCTGCGTGCCTGAAGGATACGAGAAAATTCAAGGCAAGCTGAGTGGCATGGCAATGTGGGAGCACATGAAGTGGTTTGTCATTGCCCAGAAAGGCTGACCTCTTCTCCCCATGGCAGAGCTTGTGTTCCTCTGTGTCTTGGGAAATGAATTAAGTCTAGATTGCCAAGTGATGGGATGACAACACGGTTCTTGGCCACACAGCCAGTGAAACAGCCTGAGGAGGCAGCCCTGCATCACTGCTTGAATCAGGTACCCTTGAAATACTCTGCAGCCAAGTCAGCTGGAAACGTAAGGCTGAGAGCAGTTCTGTTTTACATCCAAAGCCAAACAAAACTCCTGATTTCTGCAGCTGCCGTCCAGCTTCCTTGCTTTTGGCTGACATCACTTTTGGTATCGCACCACTGCAAGTCCACGCCGCTATTGTTCTTCCCTGAAACACCGTGTGTTGGTGGATAATGCTTTCATTAGTCCTAGCAGCACTGTGTCCGTTCAGAGACCCAGGAGTCACTTATTTTTTGCCAATTATTTATTAGGTGAGTAATGTACATAAAGGAAGTGTTTATGAAAATACATCCAGTCAAAATTTATGCTGGAGTGATTGGTGTTACAATAGTTGGCAAGGGGCTTGTGTGGAGGCGAGAGCTCCCTGAAGTCAAGTACAACCCCAAACAATAAGAGGACAAGAAAGATGCCTCAGCATGGTTGAAATAAACAGATAAGAGATGAGGGAAGGCAAAGAGGTGAAATGGACTGTTTGACCTGGTAGCACAGCAGAGATTGTCAAAGGAGCTTTTTTCTCTCAGAAGGTGCAGCTTTGTGAAGTTCAGATTGCCATGGGGATGTGTCACCCATAGGAATGGAGGAATTAATTCCAGTGATGCTGGCATGTTTCCTTTTAATGTGTTTACTAACATTCAACTTCTGTTCAGGAACGATTGCACGGAAAAATCTTGGCATGCAAACATCAGATTACTTGGAAATGTCTGTTCTGCAAGGATGTTTTGTGTATTTCAAAGCTGACACTGAAAAACAAAACAGCATCCAAAACCTGCAGCCTTTTCTTTTAGGTGAACCAAGTTTTCTGCACATTGGGTTGTTGGTAAAACGCAGAAATATGAGCCCAGGTCTTGCAAAACTCAGTCCTTCCCATGGGAACACAAAGCCTTTTAATACTCAGCTTTGCGGCATGCCCATTAGTTATTGCTGATGTCAGGCTGATGCACTTCTCAGTGCAAAATCTCCACGCACAGGCATGCTGTGAGACCATCCGTTTTGGTAGGAAACCCTGTAGCGTTTTTCTGACTCTGATGCAAAGGGTCAGAGCACAAGAAATCTGCATGCTGAGGAAGGCAGTGCTAGCGCTGCTGCTGGCACTCAAGTGGGAGTGACTTATTTCTGGCATAGGATAGGGGGAAAGGGCGAAAATAACAAATCATCCAGATCTGGGATGTGCCAGCAGCAGAAACTCTGCTGCTTCCTGGTCTTTAACATGTCACGGGTCCTGCTAGAGTTTCCTGTGGGAGTTGAGTTCCCAGCCTAGATTTCACCTCAATGCCATCAGGTTTCCCAGTATCCTGTGGCCAAAGGAGTGCACTGTATCACCCTTAAGAAATGAATGAATGAATGAATAAATAGATTAAAAAAAGGGAGGTTAATGGTGTTTGAAGCTTTTAAAGCCAAAGCAAGGATTTCATCACAGAATTCCCCTTGAAATTTCTACACATTTGTTTTGATTTGCTTTTGTCTAAATTGTAAAATATAGGTTTGTTTTTTTTTCTTGGGTAGTGAAAAGGGGGAAGAGGGGTTAAAACCAGGCTCATTAGAGATGAGCCTAGGGGTGGCATGCTGGAGTTGGGGGTGAAATTGATAGCCCAGCTCAAGTGCATCTATACCAACGCACGCAGCATGGGCAGCAAACAGGAGGAGCTGGAAGCCATTGTGCAGTGTGACTGCACAGCAGACTAAGCTATGACTTAGTCACCATCACAGAAACATGGTGGGATGACTCTCATGACTGGAGTGCTGCGATGGATGGCTATAAGCTCTTCAGAAGGGACAGGCAAGGAAGGAGAAGTGGTGGGGTGGCTCTGTATGTTAGGGAGTGTTTTGACTGTATAGAGATCAACGATTGTGAAGACCAAGTAAAGTGCTTATGGGTAAAGATGAGGAGGAAGGCCAATGAGGCAGATATCCTGCTGGGAGTCTGTTATAGACCATCCAACTAGGATGAACAGGCAGATGAAGCATTCTATAAGCAACTGGCAGAAGTCTCACAATCGCTGGCCCTTGTTCTTGTAGGGGACTTCAACTTACCGGACGTCTGCTGGAAGTATAACACAGCAGAGAGGAAACAGTCTAGGAGGTTCCTGGACCGTGTGGAAGATAACTTCCTGACATAGCTGGTGAGTGAGCCTACCAGGGGAGGTGCCCCACTTGACCTGCTGTTTACCAACAGAGAAGGACTCGTGGGAGATATGGTGGTTGGAGGTCATCTTGGGCTTAGTGACCATGAAATTACCTATAATTTCTTAATAATAAATTTCTTCTTAATAATGATTTCTTTTATGAATTCTCAGCTGTGAGTGAAGTAAGGAGAGGGGTCAGCAAAACTGCTACCATGGACTTCTGGAGGGCAGATGCAGGTCACTGGTTGAGAGAGTCCCTTGGGAGACGGTCCTGAAGGGCAAAAGAGTCCAGGAAGGCTGGACAGTCTTCAAGAAGGAAATCTTAAAGGCACAGGAGCAGGCAGTCCCCATGTGCTGTAAGATGAGCTGGGGGGAAGATGACCAGCCTGGCTGAACGGGGAGCTTTTGCAGGGACTCAGGAAAAAGAGGAGAGTTTATCACCTTTGGAAGAAGAGGAAGGCAACTCAAGAAGACTACAAAGATCTTGTTAGGTCATGCAGAGAGAAAATTAGAAAGGCAAAAGCCCAGATAGAACTCAATGTGGCAATGGTCGTAAAGGATAACAAAAAAAGCTTTTCCAAATATAACAACAAAAAGAGAGCCAAGGACAATCTC
>NW_010565528.1:75609-75812 GCF_000687285.1 Phaethon lepturus | reverse complement strand
CCGATGGGGCGGACCAGCAGGCGGGAAGGTTGCAGTAGCCTTATCCAGGTCCTTCGCAGCCCACTGTTGTCCGAGTGTCAAGCTTCCACCCTCTGCCTTCCCTCCTTGAGGCACTAAGAAATAAAACGTGTTATCCAGCCTCAGGAGAATTTTTTGGTACCTGGGTTCCACTTCACATTTTTCAAAACAGTATGTTATTCGGC
>NW_010565528.1:64427-75578 GCF_000687285.1 Phaethon lepturus | reverse complement strand
CATTCCTTTTTCTTCCTGGGCAGACAGGGATTGTTACACTCATTTTAAGGGGAAAAAATAGATACGTAGGGTATAAAGTTCCTAAAAGGCAGGAAGGCGTCTGAGGTAGGACTTGGTGAGGCACAGCCTCAACTCCACCTGATCTTGGAAGAGTAGAGCCTGCTGGATGTCAGCGGGGAGCCCACCCCTCACTTCAGTATTCGAGCACAAAACATTAGGTGTCAGCAGACAGCCAGCAATGCCTTGGTCTGACATCTGCTCTAGCTGCCTTACATGGGTGTTTTGATGGAGGCATGCTTCTAGCTCAGACCCAGCCCAAAACGCAGCAGTGGCTGTTGCTTTGTTTTAAGATGGAGCAGTGAACTGTTACAGTATGCCTTTAATTCAGTGGCTTATGGCTAAGGAGCTTTCACCCAAGTCATGGGAGAGTTCATGCGATTCCATCGTCTGCCTGAGGGCAAATGAGACATACGTCTTCCTCCTCATTGTCAACAGGCTCTTTCTGGCACTCTTCAGCTTCCTTTGGAAGCTGTGTCATTGTGCAAGAACTTCTAGAAGTTGATGGAGATGGTAAAGGGCAGGAACTAGAGGGGAGGGCAAGAAGGGCCTCCAAGCTGTTCTCTAAGGATGGTTTCTGGGTTGAAAATGTGTGTAGTCAGAATATGGAAACTGCTCAGAGCAGATCTCCTCCCTCCCCTCCCTTGGCCCACATACAAAGCATCCCCCAACCCCTCATTAGGCTGAAACATGTCTTCAATTTAGTGAATCTTGAATGTTATTCACTCATTTGGGAGAGCTGTAACAGAAGAAGAGGAGAGTGCCTCCAGTCCAAAATAACCAATGATTCCACGATTAATGGGTATTTGTGAGATAAAAAGGGTTTGGTATTGCATTGTGCAGAAAACAGTTGAGTGTAGCTGTTTTACATAATAGATTAATGTGCTAAGTGGAGACATTGCTATCTTTCTCTCCAGAAAAAGCTGGGTAGGGACAGAATTTAAAATACAACTTGCATGGGGATTTGTGTTTTGGCAGGCCGTAGGTGTCAGACTGCAGGTCTTTTATGTATGCAGAAATCAGGTGAACATCTTTCTACATGCACTGCATGGAGTGTATAATTTGGTCTCCTACTTCCACTCTAAATGCCTTTCATACAGGTTAGCCCTGTGTGACAGCTATTCTTCTTGGTTGAGCTGGGACCATTTTGTATAAGGACAATCAGTAGATAAGCACTTGACCTGGAATATGTATGCAGGTGAGCCCTAGGACTCTACTGCCATACTGTGAGTCAATAAAATTGCTAACTCACCAACAGCCTCACACAGGAACTGTTTCAGAAAGGCTACTAGCTACTTTTCCACCTTCTTCACTTAAGTCCCCTTTGCACCACAGATTCTACAGTACAAAGTTATGTCAGCTATACTTGTGAGCGTAATTTTCACATTTTTCTCCTCCACCACCAAGGTAAGAGCTAACTCAAATTTATCCTGATCTAAAGCCTATTTCAAAGAAATTCAGAAGGTATCCTTTCAACAACACCATTCCAAGAAAGAGTGGAGGAGGTTTGTAACTTCACTTAAATGCTGGGCAGATTGGCTGTCTGTCTCTCTTTTGTACTATATTTATGGTCCTTTTGTCACAGGACATTTGTAGCTTGTTACATTTTGATTGCTTTTTTTAAAAGTATGTGCAAAAAACATACTTGCAAAAGCAAACATCGTTATTATCAGTTGTTCCATTTGGCTCCACATATTTAGGCACCTGTCTCCATACTCTTTTAATAGTTAATAAATAAATAACATGCCCAGATTGGGTCCCAGGAGCACAAGTGTGGCAACCATGCCACTTCCCCTCTGGCTAGCCACTTAGTCATCTTTGCTGACTTCACCTGCAGAACCACTGCTGCTGTTTTATGCCTGACCACTATTTCACAGGCATGACAATGCTGATGAGCTTTACAAAAAGGTTAGCTTTGCAGGTAGGGCTGTACAGAGCTGTGCTTGTGACGCTGGGAGTTAACAGTCTGAATGCTGCTTCTCCACTTGCTGCTCTTTCCTCAAGAATTTCTGTCCCATCTGTGAAAGCTGGCCTCCTGTAAGTTAAAAACTCAGCTGTCATTCTTGACAGTCCTTTCCTATTATCACTTTGATCTTTTCCAGGTGAGAGTTTTAATCCTGGCTGCTTCTAATTATCCTGTGAGCACAAAAGAGGGACATTTTGTCCCTGGGCTAAATCCCAATTTGTGAAAAACACAGTCCAAAATGATAGCTAAGAGGGAAGGGAAACTAACAGGAGGGAAATGCTACTTCCCTGGAGTGGCTTCTAGTCTAGACCAGGGAGTTATCACATGACAGTTTTCAAAGAAAAAGAAAAGTCAACATGGATTCAGGGTGTGAGGCAAGAATACCCGAGTGGTTGACTGTGGACCGCCCATGGGTGGTTTGTGCACTTTGAACGAGCATCCCTGCTGGGAAACAACTGTAGCACCCAGTTGGAAAAAAAAACAAAACAAAACCAGGAATCTTCAACTGTCCTCACTGAAGCCTGGAGAAGTTAATTTCCTTAGGACCTGGAAGAGCATAAGAAGCCTTACTGGTCATCTTCTCAAGGCTGGCTGAGGCTCGCTCTGTGTTCATCATCCCCTGCCAGACACAGGGGCAGAGGAGCCTGGGCTGCCTGGTGCTGGCAGACAGACCAGTGCCCAGCACTGGGGTGCTTCGTTGGAACCATCAGCCCAGCTGGCTGCTCAGGCAGGGAAAAGAGCAGGCTGGCTTTGCTCAGGAGGGAGACACTTGAAACAGTGCTAGCCGCTAAAAACAACTGAGCAGGGGCTGGGGGCTGCAGTCTGGAGATACAGCACTTCCCTGTGCCTATCCAGTTTACTCCTGAGCCCCAGAAAAATAGCCCAGAACATGTTTTAGTCTATACTTTCATGTTTATTTTTCCATCCTTCTGGAGACTGCTTTCTTTCAAAGAACTGTTATAATATAATAAGAATAGAGGAATCACACTGTCTTTGTGTGCCCACATTTCACCATATAATCTGAGGGGATATCAAAACAAATAAATAAATACAAACAAACAAACCTAGATGATGCGCAGGAACTAGATCATTACATCCCATAGGTAGCTTCTGATTACCCAAACTGGTGGCTGTTTTTTATAGTCCTTCTGCACTGTCAGGTCATGAAATGCCTTATTGTATTAGGTTTTCCCCATCAATGATAGGAACTGTCACAGTACTCTCCTTATAACATGCTTCCTGATTTTAAGTGGGAAAATACTGTATTTGAGTTCAGCATTCTAGCAACTTAAGGGAGACGCTGAGGGGGTGGGAAGGGGCACATTCATTAATCATCTGGTGAATTAATTGGCTAGAGGGGCCCCATGAAGAAAAGTGTGTTTACACTGCACAGCTTTTTATGAGCACAAATGCATATATTGTGATGGCTTAGAGCCTGGGCAAAAGCTTGGAGCTCTATTTTTGTTTCAGTAAGTACACTTGATCTACTCAGATAACGGCAGCTATAAAAATTTTCACAATAGCAGTTGGCCTTTATCTGGCCAGTCTAAGAACAAAGGCTTACTGTTTGTGATATATCTTTCAAGATCTTTTTTATGGCCTAGATGAATGTTACAAACAAACTTCTTGTCAGTAGGCTTTCTGTTAAATTAAAAGAAAAAGGGTGCTCTTTGGAGGTCTTTGAGTTGTTTTCTGAGAAGTTTTGCCAAGCGCCAAATACAAATAGTCCTTCTCAGTCAGTGTGTATCACCAGCCTCTGGGAAAGATGCCTATAATTGTTGCCATGAGTGAAGAAAAGAGTAATAATATTAGGGTATTAGACTATGATATTTTACTTGTTCTGCACTTTCTCCAATTAGTAGAACGACTCTTAATTCCCTACAGAATTGTGACATGAATATATAGGGAAAACTGAAGAGGGAGACTTTCATTTGGATGGCAGAAAGGAACCCAAGAATTGAAGAAGGAGACTGAGACATATTTGCCTATTCAGGTGAATTTCAGCAGATTTTAGGCAGCAAAGTCCCCAAAATCTGATCCAAAAGGCCCTTCCTTCAGTCATAAACCCACATGGCACCACTTTTTTGCTGCTCCAAGTACATGTAAGCCATTCCACAGGAGGACCCCAGGGTGAGGACCCTTGCACAGTGATGGCAGGTGTTGCAGAGATCAATATGAAAAACACATCGCCAAGCAGGCCTTGGGGGGGGACCCTGTATGGAGCAGTTCTAGCAGAGCTGCAGCTTTGAATCTAGTGCTGGGCATACTAACCACGGACATTTTCTTTCAGACTTTAGCCAAGGAAAGGAGAGGTCTCTGATATTATGACCCAGTTAGACCATTAAAAGAAGTGGAAGACCTGAGTACTTAGCCTTCCTCAGTCTGAGAAGCTTCGGTCTGGTTCTCCCTCAAGGAAACTGCTTTAACTACAAGGCTATAAGCATGTGAGTATGTTAGGTAACGGTACCTTGTATCTCTCCTGCAGAAGCTTGGCTGTGCAAACAAGAATGCAAGAGCTGTGAGGATTTTTTGCTGAGCAGGGGCTGGAAGATAAACTCCTTGAATTATTTCGGAGTAGAACATTGCTTGCTTAATTTTGCTTGTTTAATCCAAAATGCTAGTTTAGCTAAAATCCATAACCAGACTTCATCTTTAAAGCCCAGCATTGAGTACAGAATTAACAACTGATGTTATAACCTCTATTTCCCTTTGTCAGTACATGCCTCTGGCATAATGTTGCATCCAATCAGTATTCCGCCTTGTTTTGCAGAATTGGAGAACTATAGGTAACTCCTCAGCTTTTCTTTTAGCATTTCCTTCCACTTTGAGGTACCAGTTTCTAAAGTTACAGCCTCTAGCCTCAATAGCTTTGATTCATTCTCAGAAAACTTGAAAGTCATAGGTAACCAGCCCAACTGTTCTTAGGTACTTTAGAGGAAGTCTCAGCCTCGTGACATATAAACGAGAGAGACAAGTTTCCATCGTTTGCAATTGGGTTTGCTTCTTACTTTCCTCTTCCTGCCCCCCCCCCCAAGTTTGCTTCATTCTGTTTGGGTGTTTCCACAGGAGGGTCAATGCAATCCAAATAAGAGAGGAGCTGCACTAGCCATGTACCAGGGATAGGGCACGTAATTGTGCATGCGCTGTTAGGTTTGTGCATGCCTTCTAGTCTTCATTCTGAACCTTTGATCAGGGGTTACTTTTCTGACTGGGCAGCTAACATCCAAAATTCCCCAGGCAGATAACTTAAGTCTTGTCTTTACATCCAGACTAAACAGCAATGTGGAAAGAGGACAGATGTGGTAAGTCATATTAATGTAGGAGTTAAACCCCCTTTATATGGTGGTGCACTTGGTCCATGCCTAAGCCAAAATACAGTGAAAAGAGAAAGGGACTGAAGAAAAGAAAATGGAGATGGGAACTGAGATCATTCATTGACATATCAAGTCTCAGGTCAGGAGTAGAGTCTTGCACAGGCTCCTACAGCACTTTGGGTTGGCTGAGCTGTCCCACACTGCTAAACTGTGAGAGACCATTTCAGCCCTAATTGCCAACAAGCAGTATGTGTGTTTCACTGTATCTTACAGCTCAGATTTGTCCTGTCAGCATGGCTGAGTGGTAATAGACTGTTCGATCTTCCATAACCCCTTTCCCAGAGCTGTTCCAAGCACCTTTTATGCAACATGGCCAAAGATCAGTTAAAGATGTACAAAGATCAGGTATTTAAACTTTAATACTATCAAGACATGAACATTTTCCTACCATTTTTTCTCAAAAGTACACTGGGTTTGAAAGAGGAAGGAGGGGAGAAGAAAGAAAGGATTTCTTTGACTTTGGTTGGATTCTTGTTCCAGAACTTGTGTACTGAATCAAGAGGCCTTTGAAATTTCAGAGTCCTCCTAGCTGAGATTATCTATACTGAGTCAGGCTTAATCTGGAACTAAGCAAAAATGTCCTCACTTACCCAAAGGTTCCAAACTCCTCCTGTTCATTGTTTTCCTTTCCCAGTGGGTCTTTCATGCCCGTGTGCTTTGTACCTGCAGCTGATTTCTTTACTGATACTGTTTGTGAGTGCTGCGCTTTGACAGCTTCTGGCAGAAAGATCTGGGGTTAACTAGCTCTTTTAGGAATTGGTTAATCCCTTGTCCCAAAAGGATTTAACAATTATCTGTTATTTCTGGTCTGGGAAAGACATCCTGCAACCTTTATCAGTAATGTTGGATGCCATGTACAGGCACAGCATGCCAGAACAATTTCATATTAAGAGCATAACTACTTCAAGCAGAATTCAGAATCTGTATGTGGGCAGGACCCCCAATTCATTATATCACAACTGTAAACTTTGTCCATCCCTATCAGACAGGACAGCTACTCTGCTGAACATGAGAGGGACAGAAGTTGGCAAGAATGTATTTATATTAGTATCTCATAATTAGAAGTAAAACATTGAAATTGTATGATTTTCTACACAGAAACATCTATTGCTGATTAGATTTGAAACCAGAGAATTATTTTAAATCTTAGAATTTGCCAGAAAGCAGAAGTGTGGCACCAGTCTGTCTAGAAACTTATTCATAAACAGTGCTGCAAACTCAGTGTAGTTTAGGTTAGATGAATATAAAACAGTCTCTGTTCAGTTAGCTGGACTCTGGACATATACATGTACAAGTTGGTCAAAATATATTTTCAAAACACTCACAAGAAAAGTTGTACACTGATGATGAAAGCAGTGTGCATATCAAATTTTAAGATAAATCAGTGTAATTTTTTACACAAACCCATCTCACTGGAAAAAATAATAAGGGTCTTTTTCTCTTCGGTGCCTAATGTTTTTGGGTATAGAGGGGAGAAAAGAGCACTATCCTCTATGCGTTGATATTACAGGCAAGAAATACACTGTGAAGTTGTTTAATCCTGTCTTTCTTTCTTCCCTTTGTCTGGGGAGCTTCTGTGCTACCTGTGACAACTAATGGTGTTTCACAGAAAGACATCAGTGTAACAGCAGCACTTGTGCAGGCTCCAAGTGAGCTCTCACATCTTGCTGTCCAAACAGCAAGACCCTTAGCTACGGAGCTAAAGGGAAAAAAAGCCTTCCAACTTGGCAATAGGATTAACGTTTATCCCTTAATCCTAAAGCAGGCTTGCAGCCATTAGAGATGAGATTCCCACACACTCATCAAAAGATACTGCTACCTTTCTTATATATATACTCTACTGATGTGTAATTCAGTGACCTCCAGAAAATGGCCTGGATGTTTCTGTGAAAATCAGCATGAGCAAAAAATTTACTTTTTTTTTTTTTTTTTTTTGTGCAGATAATGAAAAATTTACCAGCTTTACCTCTGTCTTTACCTTTTTATCCATCAACCACATCCCAAACACCTAAATGACCAGTATTCTTGATCACAGGACTTCATCTTTGTGGAATTATTTCAAGAAATGTGTGCTTGTGGTGGACACACAATTCCACTGGCTAACCGAGACATCATCTAGAAAAAAACTCCTTAGGAGGATATCATGATCACTGCAATAGGTTATTGAAAAGATTTTTAAACTCATTAAATCTTATTGATGATTATATCAGTGGTCTTCTCTAGAGTCCACCCAGATAAGCCAGTGCCTCTTTGGTTCCCCAAAACCTATGTCTGACAACTGAGAACCATTTAGGCCAGCTGCTCATTTTGGTAAGCACATACAGTACATGTTTGTTCACTGCCATTGGCGTGTGCTGGTTCATATTTGACCTAGGGTTATGTGGCGGAAGCATGGGAGGCTGCTGAAGAGAATAAGCATGTTACTGAATGCTGCACAAAAGCACTTCTAAGACCAAAATTTTCCTTTCAGACCGCTCTCTTAAAAAGCAATCAAATATTCTCACCCATCAGCAAGGACAAAAATCAGGTATGTATGTAACCCATTCTTTATTTATGTAGACACCAGTGCATTTTTATTGGGGGTGTGGGAAGGGGAATGGCGAGTCCTTTTTAACTCTCCATGGGAGAGTTGTTACTCTAACTTCTTTCCTGGCTTGTGTACATCGACAAGGAGACAGCCTTAGTCCTCCCCTTTAGCTATACTTCAGGTCCTGCATACTGACAGCCTCTGTGGATGTCCTAAGGTGTACACAGCTTTGCTGAGATGGACAGGCACTATTACAACATCCACTCTCAGGTGCTGTCAGTTCCCTTCCTTTTTTGCTGTGTTAGCGAAGGTGTTTATAGGTCATTTAAAACCAAATTAACAAAACTGAGTTTTATAAAAAGTTAGTACAATAGCGTAGGTCAGTTCCAGATGACTCAAAGGATCTGCATCAGCCTTCCTTGATCCAGACGCACAATTCCTGAGGTGGCTGAGACCAGATCTAGAGTATTTGCATTCTGTATGCGCTCACTTGCTGCCTTTAGATCTAGGTAGAATATCCACCCTGCAATGTAAAAGTTCGCATTGCTCAGAAACATAACCTGCTTAGGCCTTTCCACCCCAAAAGCATTTGCTGTATTTTTCCTCTCATTCTTACTTTTCTCCTTCCCTTTATCACTCACCCCTTCTGACATGAACGCAGTAGAAGGAAACAAAATCTCACATGCTGATTTTCCAGATTTTCTGGTTCTCTAGACTTCATTGCTCCAGTTTTCAATAACGAATGAAGCATTTACATATCCCTTCATCTCCATGTCCATGCACAGGCACGGAACTGAATGGGATGATCATCATTTTGTGGTAAGAATATTCTTCCCAAAATGTTTTAGGTGCTAATGTACAATGGTGAAGGGTTGTATAAAATGCTACGTGGAGGCATTCTGTTAAATTAAAAATCTTTGCTGTCCTCATGAGAGCGGTAAGAGGCATTACTTACTGCCAGCATCCTCCTCCTGCTCATAGAGGGCCAAGATTCGTGGGAGAAGATAGTAACTTAGTGCAGAAAAAGTTGGGGGAGCAAGGAGTTTACAAATGAAGTCTTCCTTGTCACCAAGCCAGAGTGGAGGTAGAGTATAACAACTGTTAAACGAGTGTTAGAGACTTCTTTAACTTATAAGAATGAGGAAAAGCAGATAAGTGTAAAAGCAAAGGTGGCTAGAAATGTTTCACCATTTTCTTACAATAAAAATAAAACTATATTTTTAAATTTAAAAACAACAACGTATTCGAATTCTTCCACTCTAAACATTTTGAGCTTTTTCTTATGGTGAGCTGATATATGTCTCTTAAATTTTGACTTCCAAAGTACTTTTCATTTGTCACTGCTTTTGGTGGTGCTGTGATTTTGCCCAGACTTTAAAAACCAGCCATAGCATTTGGGCAAATACAAGGAATGGAAATGTAAACGTCTGAAAGATAAATGTAATTTAAAACTATTTGTGCTAAATATCTTATGGTGTCAACAAGAACCATTGTAATAGTTAACAAATAATAAAAGGGAAACTTGGTGGGGTTTTTTATGGTTCAAGCAGAGAGACCAGTAAAAAGTAAACAAGATCTTGAATGACCTGCTGTATATTTAGTTGTGTCTTTTTTAATAACCTACAAATTTATTATTATTAATGACTATTCATTATTTATTAATAACCTAATTTTGTAGTCATAAAGACAGACATTATAGAGTGTACTGTTTATAATGTCCCCTTCTAACAGTGCATGCTAGGTCAAAAAAAAGAGGGTAGAATACACAATTATTTTCTTGTACCAGGAATTATTTCACATAGATGCAGTTAAAATCTCTTTTGATACTCACTGCCTGCAATTTGCTTTTCTTTGCAGCACACCCTAAATTCCCTAGTAAGACAAAATGTGAATGAGATTTGAATGCCAGGACTTCAGAATTCAGCACTCCGTCCTATATTCATAATGTCTTTTACTTTCAAGAAACAGATCTTGTCCCAAAAACATGAAATTGTCTTTTAAAATGGCAAGATTAGTATTTTAAGTTGCAAGGTATGTGTGTTTCCCACTTGGTGTTTGAGCCTCTAGGGTGAAAATTTGCAGACTCACCCTAGTAGTCACAGTTGTTATAAGGTTTTAGTATAATCAGATGACTTTCAGAACCTCACCAGAAATGTTAGGTACAGTGAGATTGTGTCAGTTATGAGATTCGATGGTACCATAATTTCCTTGTACTACCTATTTAGCAGATAGTCTCTAAAAAATGGCTAGCTCTTTCACTTGGTATTTGCAATGGAAATATCATAGTGGTTTCTACTGACGTACTTTTTCATTTCCCAGAAATCACTTTGTATGATGGCAAGAAGAATAAGAGCGTTTTAGTTCATGTGCAATATTCTGCATAGAATTTTGTACTTGTGCTTTAAAGAAGCAGTGTTCTCAAATCATTATAATAATTAGTGGGGTTTACCTCTTTTTAATTACTGGCTCAAAGCCCAACTTCTTTCCTCTCTGAAGTAGATTTACTTTGCAGACATTAGATGGCCATTGGGGTTTGGTTCCACAAGGATTTACACTTACTAATTTTTAAGCAGATTGTGCTGAAGGTCACAAAAATTCTTCCACTGGGTTGTCATTTCATTTCAATAAATTCTTTTTTAAAAGCAGAGGCAGGTGGTTGCAATCTTAGTTAGAAGTTTTTTTTTTTAAACTACAGTACACAAACAACCACTTTAGGGCTAACAATTTGCTCTGTTCTTTACTGTGCTCAATAAAAAAGACCTTCCTTGCTTTGAAGATGTTTTTTTCTCGGATAAAGAGAGAGACAGGCAGACATGGCATAATGCGAGGAAAATCCAGAGTGGGAATAAATTAATAAATTAATTAATCAGTTAATCAGTGAGCTGTGTAAATTATGTTATGCACCTTTTTGTATAACTTAGGAATTTACAGTTCAGGAACTGTAGGGTCTTTTTATGAAAAATTGTAGTATTTCATAAACATGAAATCTTGCAGCACAGTTTCAGGCTACTGCATTTTTTCCTTTCCTTCACTGTTAGCCTTGTTCCTGTCTATAGTTTCAAAACTATTTTTACAACCCTTTCAAGAACAATTTCACATTGCAGGGTTAATCTGAGGCTCAAGGAGCCCCAAAAGAGGTCCCCCTTTTAAAAATTCGTGGCTGTTAAGCACTTCTGTGTGACAGCAATCTGAATTCCAAGTAGCCTGATTGCCCTCGCAAGGAGAGC
>NW_010565528.1:60162-64396 GCF_000687285.1 Phaethon lepturus | reverse complement strand
GAAAGAGCAGTGCTGGCCCGCTCTGTTGAGGTGACTGGATGACTGCACTTTTAAACCTCTTTGCTTAAACCTGTTTGGATAACTGATTAAGGAATTAAGCTAATACACAGCACTATCAGTTCCATGACAAAAATTAAATAGCTAGGCCAAGATTTTCACACTTCCTAGTGGGGCTTTGGTGTGGCCCTTAAGGTACATAAAGGAGGGTTACTTTTCAGATCGTAGGATGTGCTCGCAATCTCCTTGCGACCCATCTTCTGACCAGCCAGTCTATCAGATGATGCCCGTTAGACTTCAGAGAAAGGATAAATCCCAAATCACTAGTAATTTTTAGTGTGATATTAGTCTTTTATTCTACAACTGTTAAAAGCGTGCTTTACAACTTACTGCATAGATAGCCAACTACAGAATTAATGCTTACTATTTTCACTTTTTTCACATAGATTCGTGATGTTACATCAACAGCTAGTACTTGTCTTTGGAATATCATTAGCTTGTAATATATGTGCATTTAGAAGCTGTTATTCAGAAGCCCAAGTGTCCCTATATTATTTCTGCAACCTCACAGATATTCCACTTGTGCCAAAGGATACAGTGAAGCTTTTGCTAACTTTCAACTACATCAGACAAGTGACTGCAACTTCCTTTCCACTGCTGGAGCACTTGTTGCTGTTGGAAATTGGAATGCAGTATGTCTATCCTGTTACCATAGGAAAAGGAGCTTTCAGGAACCTGCCAAACCTTCGTGTCTTAGACTTGGGATTCAATAGGATTCTTCAACTGGATCTTGATGCTTTTGGGGGCTTGCCAAGTCTGACTGTACTCCGTCTGTTTCAGAACTACCTTGGAGATTCCATCCTGGAGGAACATTACTTTCAAGATTTGACCTCGTTAGAAGAATTGGATCTTTCAGGGAACCAAATCACAAAACTTCAGCCTCATCCCTTATTTTATAATCTAACAGTCTTGAAAAGTGTGAACCTGAAATTCAACAAGATATCCAACCTGTGTGAAAGCAATCTTACCAGCTTCAGAGGAAAACACTTTTTATTTTTTAGCCTCAGCTCTAATAATTTGTACAAGACAGATGAAATGGCCTGGGCCAAATGCCCAAATCCTTTCAGAAATATTACGTTTAACTCACTAGACCTTAGTGGTAATGGGTGGAGCACAGAAAAAGTCCAATATTTCTGTACAGCCATTAAGGGGACTCAAATTGGTTCTTTAATATTTAGCTCTCATACAATGGGCTCGGGATTTGGCTTTAATAACTTAAAAAATCCAGATAATGATACATTTGCAGGACTAGGAAGAAGTGATCTTCTTTTCCTTGATATTTCAATTGGTTACATTTTCTCTCTCAGTTCTTTAATCTTTCAAAGCCTTGGTAATCTGGAATTGCTGAACCTTTTCAAAAACAAGATAAATCAAATCCAAAGGCAAGCATTTTTTGGCTTGCGAAACCTAAAAACTCTCAATCTCTCAAGTAATCTTTTAGGTGAGTTGTATGATTATACTTTTGAGGGTCTACATAGTGTAACATATATTGATTTACAGCAAAATCATATTGGGATGATTGGTGAAAAATCATTCAGTAACTTAATAAGTCTAAAAATAATTGATCTTCGAGACAATGCCATTAAAAAACTCCCTTCCTTTCCACACCTGACCTCTGCCTTTTTAGGTGACAATAAGCTAATGTCTGTAGCTGACACAGCAATAGCAGCAACACACCTTGAATTAGAAAGAAATTGGTTGGCAAACCTCGGTGACCTGTATATTCTTTTCCAAGTTCCAGATACGCAGTATATCTTCTTAAAACAGAATCGCTTTTCTTATTGTGTGAAGCATCATAATGTTATAGAAAACAATCAGTTAATCTATATGGATCTAGGCGAAAATATGTTACAGCTTGTGTGGGAGAGAGATTTATGTTTGGATGTGTTCAGGGCACTGTCCAAACTTCAGGTTCTACATCTGAATAATAACTACCTTAGTGCTCTTCCACAGGAGATTTTTAGAGGTTTAACATCACTAAAAAGACTTAATCTAGCTTCAAACCTATTGTCTCATCTTTCTCTTGGGCTTTTTCCACAAAGCCTAACAAACCTAAACTTATCCGGAAACCAGCTTTTTTCCCCTGAGCCTGAAGTCTTTATGACTTTGAGTATTCTGGATATAACACATAACAACTATGTCTGTGATTGTACTTTAAAGAGCCTATTAGTGTGGCTAAACGAAACTAATGTAACCCTAGCTTGGCTCACAATCTGACAGGTACTGTGTATACCCACCAGCATTTGCAGGGGTACCACTGTCATCTCTGACATATGATGGTTGCAGTGAAGATGAACTCCAGCAGACACTCAGGTTCTCAGTATTCATCTTCACCTCCATCACTCTTCTAATGTTTCTGATGGCAGTCATCATTTTTACTCGCTGTCGGGGGATTTGTTTTGTCTGGTATAAAACTATCACCAAAAAAATGACAGACAGCCATCCACAAGCAGCACATAAAAGTGAATACAGATATGATGCGTATTTGTGCTACAGCAAAAATGACTTTCAATGGGTCCAGAATTCTTTGCTAAAGCACCTGGATTCACAGTATTTTGATAAAAACAGATTTACCTTGTGCTTTGAGGAAAGAGATTTCTTGCCTGGGGAAGAACATATCAACAATATTCGTGATGCCATTTGGAACAGCAGGAAAACAATTTGCATTGTGACCAGGCAGTTTCTCAAAGATGGGTGGTGTGTGGAAGCCTTTAATTTTGCCCAGAGCAGGTACTTTTGTGACCTGAAAGATGTCCTCATTATGGTTGTGGTTGGGTCACTTTCTCAATATCAACTGATGAAACACAAACCAATTCGAAACTTTTTACAAAGGGGTCAATATTTGCGGTGGCCTGAAGATTATCAAGATGTAGATTGGTTTTTAAATAACCTTTCTTGCCAAATTCTGAAGGAAAAAAAAGTGCGAAGGAAAGCCGGGGGTATAGAGCTGCAGACTGTAGCAACACTCTCACATTGATGGTGTATGAGTTGCTGGCTTTCTAAATATCTCATTTCCAGCTGTGCCATGGCAGGAATGGACAGAAGCTTGCTTCATCTTTCCTTGAAAAAGCAGGTAGAAAGATAACTATTTCAGTATAAAGTTTAGTAGTAAACACGGAGACAGCTTGAAAGGAACCAGCAAATATATGAAAGTGCAATTATTTTATGGACTATGACGCACATTTTCAGAAGAATTAAATGAATCACAGATGCTTCACATTTTGGATGCTCAGCCTCAGACACTTTAGTCCTGACTTTTGGCATACTACTTACTTACAGGCCAGTTTCAGTTAGAGAAGGATGCCCATGGCTGTTTTTTTTTTTAAAAAGAGCCCATGGTACTGTACGGGAGTGAGCAAGTACGCTTTCATGTGTGGCCTAGCCTGACCATCGGTTCATGGATTACTTACTGCTGTGCCTTCTGAACTCTAACTTTTCATGGTCTGTTTTGAAGTAGAATCAGTGCTTTTCACCTTTATGCTTTAAATTGGTGTAACGCAGATTTTGTTTATTTGTTTTCTACTCAATTAGCTTCAGTTTCTCAACTGGAACGTACAAACTTTGAACTTCCTTTTACCCTCCACAACTTCTCTGCTTGGTGGCAAAACTAGGGTCATTGGTCTACTTCATTTGCTGCTGTTTCAGCCTGCTGCTTTTTCAGTTGAGCTGCCTCCTGCCCTGCAGAGAGGAACAGGTATCCCCTTCAGATCTGAAGCAAGCCTGGGCTTGAAAAGCAAACAAGAAACTACCTCAGCAGCCATGCGGGCTGTACACCGGTGACATGGCCCAGTGACTGCCAGACAGCCTTCACATTCTGGGACCAGAAAGTATGGGCAACTGGTGTGTAATTTGCGTTGTTCTTTGTACATCCTGTGTCTTGATCAATTCTAAGGGTTTCTTCTTCTTCTATTCAAATATTTTTCTAGAGTCATTAATGCCTGGTACTCTCTTACCTCTCTAATCACTTTACCACTGCTTGTTCAGGTATGTGTCTTCAGGGTGTTGTTCAGGGTCATTTTAATAAAAGTCTGACTTGGTGTTCACTGTTACAGAACCTGCACCTATTATTTTGATGGTGACATACTCCTTGAGTATACTGTTCATCTCGCTTTACACATTTATTCAACAACAGATTACCAAAATAATATCGGTATGGCCTCAGCGAGCTTTTTGCTGT
>NW_010565528.1:34581-60131 GCF_000687285.1 Phaethon lepturus | reverse complement strand
AGGAATGGAAGGTTTTATAAGCTGTCTGTCTGGACCTGAGCTGCAAACAAATAATACCTTCTTAACTATTTTGATAGAGATGAAAAAGTACAATCCACTTCATGTGAATGCAGTTGTTTGAGTATAGATGTGCCTGTGGCTGATCTAATTTACTCTCAGTACACCAGTATACAGGATTTCTATTGATAAAATTACTACAGTAAAATATTACTTCCTTCTCAACCAGCATAGTCATGCAGGAACAGAAAAGGGCTAAAACCTTGGGAAAATCTCCAGGTGGCGTGGGGCGGGGGGAGCAGATTGAAAAAGGGATTGACTGTGCTGCTGGAGCCCTGGGTGTCGCTGTTGGCTCAGGTAACAGCTAGGGCTTCCCAAACTCCTCCTGCCTCCCCTCCGCTCCAGCTGCTGCCATCAGGGAGAAAATGCTGCTGCAGAGGGAGGGCTGAAAAAGAACCAGCAGCCCTGGCTTTCCAGAGCCCCCGTGGGCTGTCAGAAAAGCCACCACCTGCATTTCAACTCTGCATTTCTTACATTTCTCTGAAAATGTCCAACCTTTTTCCTTTTTTTTTTCCCCCCAACCCGTGCAAATATTTATAGGCATCCTTTAATGTCAGAGGTTATACCAAGGAGTATTTCACATAAAAAACACTGACAGATAGCCAAAGCAGGAGTGGATCTGTGCAATGAAGATCAAGTGCTGGTCTAGGCTGTTAGCCTGTGGATCTGTACACGGTGTAAGCGATGGGAATTTTAGAAGCATACTTAAGAAATTATATTTGGATTAATGTCACAAAACATTTTTTGGTCAAGTGTTAATTGAGAGCCCTCTCCAGTAAGTATACCTTATGTATACTTACAAGACACTCCTGTCACTTCAGATACTTAAAACTTCTGCTAACCTATGTATGCAGGAATTACAAGAAATGCTTCTGTCTACTTGGTGCTTATGCCACTGGTGGGAGGTGGCTACACAAAACTTGCATTTACTTTGGAAAAGTCTGACTTTTTACATGAAGTTTTTAATAAAACCTTTGGATGAAATTTCATTGTCTGCCTCCATGCTTATACACCATTTTGGAAACTTAAAGAAATGAAACCTGTGTCAGGGGCAGCTGGGAAAACTTTCTACCACAGAGGCAGCTTAGAAACATAGCAGTAGCCCAGCCCACATCTGCCCCGTGCAAATTCTATCGCAAGGGGTCTACAAAAGGCAGTAAAAGGATTTTTGGGGAACATGCTGCTGATTTTTTTTCTGAACCATTCCTGATTGTGGTTTGCGGGCATATGAATAACTGCAATGTCATATTTTAAAGTGATCAGAAATAACTGTCTTTTTTACTTACTGTGAAATCACTCCAAACCCGAGACTCTCAGAACAAATGCAGTTGGTACAGTCTGTCATATACAATGAAAAATTGACTTCAAATAGATCATAGGACCCTGATCACCACCTCTGTAGAGTCACCTATTCTTAAATGACAAAGCCTGGGGAATTGTTGAGAAAGGGCTTGTGCAGACTTTATACTCCTCTGCTCAGCAAGAACCACAAAAGCACCCTGTACAAAAACGGAGAATGACTATGCTTGATGAATTATGGCCATAAATTGAGCTTCAACCTCGTAACTATTGATCAGATTCCCTTCAGGCTCGCTGGGGAACATTACTGCTCTATTAGAATTTTATGGCTCTTTAGTTAAGGATCCTCTCATCAGTTTTACTCACCTTCCTCAGTGAAAGACATTAACTGTTGGAGAGTGTCCAGAATAGGGTGTGAAGTGGGACACTGGCTCTGAAGTGAGCTATTAAGATGGAAGCCGGTGAAGTTATTTGCAGTAGCAGCACAGGGAATGTGCAGAGGACAGTGACTCAGTGCCACATGGTATCAGCTCAGATATTTAATAGTAAAAGCCTATTCCCACCATTGCAACATATATTATAAACATTAACTGGTCAAGCAGGCAGTCTTGTTCAACAGCAACAGCTAGCCAGCCTGTCAAGCGTCCAAAAATTGCATTGGCTCCTACTCGACATCAAGGCACCCAGGACCAGAACCCAGATTCTACAGACATATTCCTACAGAGGGTAACAGAAGCCGGCAATGATATTCCTACATATTATTTCATATTTTACACAATTATTATTTCATACACAGCGAAATCGGGCTTCTCCTCCCCCTGCCATCTGACGTGCATACTAGTCTCGGCAGTGTTGTCCGATTATATTTGCTAATCCACATTGCTAATCTCTCCTCGGAGAGACTGTTCAACGTGCTGGTAGATCTATCACCTCGTTAATTTACAGTTAGTATCCATCTTTGCTTCCACCTCGGTAGCTGTACTACCCGTGTGGAGAACACTAGCATAGATAACACTACAGAGGATTCAGTCTCTTGAGTGGGACACTCCTACAGATGTTGCTCAGAATCACTCTGCCTTTCATTTTCTGGTGTCACATCATTAACTCAGCTCATTTGCTGACTTCTGTGTCTTTTTCAGCATGACAGCTCTCCTACTTCTTACTGCCAGAGACCATCTGGGTTTCAGATTATTGGATCCCACCTTCTCAATTTCATGCGGTGCTGATTATTTTACAATGGCTTTAACATGTTCTCTTCTTGCTGGAACTGTGAATAGCAGTAGTCCAGTTAAATCACAAAGCAAGGCCCATACCTGGCAAAATACTTACAGACGAAGAGCAATACACAACTGAGTGGCAGGAGTGAGTGGTGAAGACGCTGCAAATGGAGCAGAAGCAGCACATGCGAATCTCTGGGAAAGCAGCTAACTTAGGAAGTGTACACATGGTGGTCTAAGCATCTTGCTTAGGTCCATCTTGCATGGACTTGGGTTCCATGAGAAGTGGAAACTTCAAGCAAGCAAAGACAGACAAGCAACAAGATACATCTTTAGGGTCTGACTCTACAACATGACCAAACATAATAATCTAGTTAGTACAGTAAACAGATTTAACTTAAAAAGGACTAGCACTAGCAAATGTTTGCAAAGTTTCTTCGCACTATACAGTACTGCCAACAGCAAGCATGCAGTTCTGTAAAATAAGGTTCCCAAAATTAAAAGACTGGTGTAAAAACCCCAAAATATTAGAAAACAATTATAAATGTCTGGTATTTGACTCTGTAAAACCAGATTTTTACACTTTCTCCTTGATCATAAGGTGGATATTCATGCAGTCCATGAATACAAGAGCCAAGGCTTTAAGAAATAGTCCAAGTATTTCAGGACTTCCTCTTAACTGTGAAGTACATCTAAATTAGTTAGGCCTTGAATAAGGAAGAGCTTTATGAAGATGGTGAAGAAAAGACAGGCTGGCCTTTCTAACTCCACAGCCCGCTCTGGGCAGTGGTCTTAGATCACATATATCTTCTTTCATTCTTGCAAGTACTTTTAGTTGTTGCTGATAAATAGGATCAGCAAAACTGCAACCTTGACTGCAGTGAAGTAACCTAAAGGAGGTGTGAATATGAAGAACTTCCCATGCAAACAAATTTATATCAGTAGTCCTCACAAGGCATCTTTCTGGTGATTACTCCATTATGCTGCTTGTCAGTCTCTGAGAAGGTATCCAACACCTTTGGGCTGCCAAACAGCTCGTTCTGCTTTTGGGTACAAGCACTTTTTCATACGTAGCGTTTAGTTACCTGTTTTCTGTTTTGTCCCTCACAAAGATGAGCTCAGCATCTTGGACTTCAGCCTCACTGTGCTGCTCCTGGCAGCCCTCAAAGATTCCATATACCTGGAAGAGAACTGCAGGTGCTGCTCCACCAGTATTTCCTTCAACTAAACAAAAGATGCAAAAGCAAAGTTTAGAAGCTGAGATTTACCCAGAAGGCCACTGTGAGCACTGACTTGAACCACAGAGAATGCTGGATGCCACACTGGTACCAGGAATTTTAAATTCAGCCTTGTCAGTCAACCTTGCATCACATCTAGGCATTACTGTTGGGCCAATCCAGCTCCTGCATGATTCCTTCTTGCTGTTTGTACAGATTGACAAGAGGCTTCTCTTGCCTTTCTAACCTTAACTTTGCTTTCTATATTGTGTATAGACAGTGTAGTGGGTGCCAAAAATAAGTCTACATTTCCTTTCCCAATATGCAAAAGTCAGTATATCGGTATGACATGAATTATTTCATAGCGCAAAGACTATCTATTCATAGCAGATTCTGTTTGTTTCAGACATGCGGTTTTCCTTCCTTTTAGATAGCCTATTGTTTGTCTTTTCCATTTGTATTAAAAATAAAATCTTTGAAAACTACAAGTAAGAGAAAAAAATATATTTCTTCTCAAACTAACAATTCTCCAAACAGGAAGGTTAGCTTTTTCCTGTTTAGACATTATGTTCAAAGAAAGGAAGTTGGGATTTTCAATAATAATAATTACATGGTATGTAAACATCAGTAAGTATCAAAGAAGGCTTCACACTTTATTTAGTGTGTCCCAAATGCTACACTGCTGTTTAGAGTATCTTTATCTTTACCAGTTCACCAGTCTCTTACAAAAATGGATTTATAAGCAGTCATTGCACTGGGTTGATCACCTGTATGCAAGCTTCCACAGTATAACAACAGGACTATCAAGGGTACCTCAAGCCTGATAATGGAAAGCAGTGATGGAGAAGAGTGGAACAAACAGAGAATCCTCATACAAAACACCAGTTTGATGTGGCAAGGGTTTTTTTGTGTCAGCATTACACAGTACACATGTACCAGGCTGTGTAACCTTTTCATGTCGCCACCCAAAGCTACGTACTTCAAGCCATGAAGTCTGTTGATGCCATTCCTAAAAATTGAATTGGCAATGCAATTTCAGCATTGTGATTAGATACAGTATCAAAACATAGATATTTGGTACATGTGGTACTTTGTAATAGTGAAACTAGAAGTGCTTTATGAAGATAAATGCATTTTATTATCTTCTCTGTAAAGATAGAAGAATTGAGGCAGAAAGAATGAAGTTATGTACCTTTTGTCATGGGCAGCACTGGGAAGGGAACTCAGGTTTGACAAAGGATAAGCTATTATCCTTTGATACAGATATATCCTTATATCTGTTTGCTCTGTTTTGTAGGAGTTTTACAACATGCATTTTTATTACCTTGGAAACTAAAGTCTTCTATTTATCTGCAGAACTGATAAACAATTTAAGGTCTCCACTTAATGTGCTACGAGTTCGCCCATGTGGGGCAGAGCTAGTTTTACAGGGAGGAGAAGGTAGCTGAAGATTCAATGAGAGTTGCCAACTTGAGTGTCAGTCATTTTGTGATGATCTGAGCCTATTCAGGATAGGAGCAAGAATTCACCGGACATTTCACTGGGAGTTGCTAACACTTTTCAGATAGCCACGTGGGCCGGCATTTCTGATGAGGGCTTGCAAATTAAGAACAATAGGAAAAACAAGTGGAGGACACATGGCCTAGTCCAGGTGAAGATGCACCTGTGGGAATGCCAGCAATGGAGTAGGGAGAACAGGAAGAAGGCAAATTATTTTTAAACACATGAACTCTTTTTTGAGAACTCTAAGATACTAAAAATTCATCAATGTTCAGGTAAAAGCTTTGGAATGAGCCATTTGGATATGTTGCTTCAAAACGATGAAGCCTAAGAATCTAATGTGAATAAGGAAAAAAAAAGGTGAGACAATTAATGGTGGGAAGTATAAGAAATGAACAAAATATCCCAGCTATAACCTCTTTTTTCCAAAGATCTGATGTTCTGGAATTTAGTCCCACAACTGTTGATCAGAAAGGAAAACCTCAGGCCCACGCACCCAGCCTTCCCGTGGGATGGTGAGAAATGCCAGGGTGAATCACTTAGTTTGTTCGAAGAGTGTTAGCACCTGCAGCCCTCCTGACATAAACATTCAACACTCCTGAAAAGCAGGCCTTGAATTTCTCACTCTTTTCCTAGGGAGAATAGCCTTCAGGCTGCAAAGTGAATACATTCCAACTGCTCCTGTTGGAAGCATCTTGCAATCCTCAGTGTCAGCTTCTTTAATTTCAAACTTTAGCTGTTTTATAACTACTTTTTTTAACATCCCTAGTTCCACATTGTCAAACACCCTTGGACCATCTTCTGTTGCAAATGGATTTGCACCCATCCAGGAAAGGACCATCCAGTGCTGCAACTAAGAACTGACAACAGCTGACACGTACGCTGCATGGCAGGGGTGTGTGTGCAATTAAATACGAGTTAGGAAAGATCTACAAACCATCTACCTAGGTATGTCTACCGTACTCACCACCCAGATTTCTGAGAAAACTCATGGATTAATCACAGCCCTTCCTCATGTCTCTGAAGTCTGGATGCACTTTTCCTGCCAGAGGCATGGCTTAAGAAGATGCCCGCTCAGCCTTCAGCTGTAGCAGCCACTACTGCCCCTGACAGACCTCGTGGCACAAGGGGAAACACAAGCTCATGTGGAACAAAGAGAAATCCAGAACACACAGCACCTCTGCAAAAATCCCTTGATACTCTTCAGGGACACATCCAGCAAGAGGAAAATGTAGGCTGATAGTTAATACAAAGCTAGTGGTATTTCAACTCGGTTCTGTCTTTACAATTCTTTATCAGGAGTAATTTGGAATGTGACGTGACAGAGAACAGACTTGAGCTGGGAATGACAGAGTTTGGTTAGTTTAAATAATGAAAGGATTTCTTCTTTTTTGTTCCTAAAATTTGAGACAGGCTTTATAAAAGCCCATTCAGCTTTCTGCCCTGTTTTCTGGTTTTTGTGCAATTCTCCTAGCATAGCTTCTGGCTGAAGATGGAAACAAATCACTTCATGAAAGAAAAGAGAGGTTGCAAAAGATCTGTAGTCTGATTTGGAAGAGCTGAAGAGCCCAGAGAAGCAAAAGAACTACCAACAAAAAAGGCTGCAAGAAAGTTATGTCTGGAG
The DNA here is from genome assembly GCF_000687285.1 of Phaethon lepturus. NCBI lineage: Eukaryota > Metazoa > Chordata > Aves > Phaethontiformes > Phaethontidae > Phaethon > Phaethon lepturus. The sequence goes on along the minus strand of NW_010565528.1, from coordinate 53,217 downwards.
CTAGCAGAAGTTTACAGTGTGAAGAAAGAGGAGCTGCATTACTACAGAGGGCACTGCCCCTACCAACTCACTATCTATTCATATTGTAGATGGAGGGACTAAATGAAAGGGTAAAGAATGGCATGAGAGGCCAATAACCTGAAATAAAGGAGACAGATTCAACTTTTGAAGAATCTTGTGCAAATCACCCTCTTCATGCCTCACTTCTTCATCTTTTTTATGGGAAGATTAGCACAAGCCCTCTATCCTAAAGGTGCTGTAATCGTAAATACATTGAAATTGAGAGACATTTAAACACCATGCTGGTGGAGCAATGTAAACACAAAAGACAGGTAAGGGCTTGACTTTTTTTAACTTACTCCCCGTCTTAAGAAAGGAATTCATAGATTTGTCCTATGGCCACAGAAGTACACTAGCACTTGTCTTCACACCCAGAAGAACTTTCACTGAGGACCGACGTTATTTCATTTTTTTGCTAAAACTGGAAAATCTTTCCTATTTAGCATGAGTTTTGAAAAAAAAATAATGTGGTCCACTAGAAAGTGGGAACCCACTCCCCCTGGGTGTTCTTCCTTTCGAGTATTTGCTCATACTTCTGTGGTCTTTTTTGCTAACAGTGTCCTTTTCATCAGTGTTCTTCTCTGAAGAGACTCATTCATAGTATTCTCATTCGGGTATACACACATTTGCCCCCTTGACACTTGAGAAATCCGCAGTTCCACTCACACCCCAGCACACACATCAGAAGGCTGTTTAAAAAGCCCCAGGAAGTTTGCTCAGACGTCCTATTTTAGGAGCCTTGGAATTTTACAATATTTAGAGGATTTGGCACCATGACTATTTCCACACCAGCACACGTGTGCCATCAGAACGCGTACCATACACCTTGTGGGAGAGGGACAAGCTACCTGCAAGCTAAAAGATAAAGAGGAAGGCCTATAAAATGCTTGAGAGTAGTTGTAGTAAATACTTTGGGGAAGACTGACCCAGTCGGCCAACAGCCCAACCCTGAAGAGGGAGGCAGGCCAGGCTGCCGCTGGCCGACCGCAATGCACACGCTGGGGACCCATCCGCTGCTCCGCCACCTGTACTGTGCCCTGTGAGGAGGAAGGGTCAGCGTATACAGAAAATGTTAGCCTGTCTGAGGATGGGTTATAAGATAATCTGGTGTTGGCTGAAGGGACAGAACTAAACTATCTTATTCTCGTTGCAGCGCTATAAAGCACATAGCTATTTCCTCTGCACAACTCCCCTACGTCAGCATACCTGTATGGTCCTAAAATTGTCAGAAGATAAAAGGGCTGCCCAGTCATACAAAGCCTGAGGAAGAAGAACAAAGAAGATGCTGCAGTTTTCTACACAGCTTCAACATACTTGCTGGCAGCTGCCGAAGGAACCAGACAGGCCCGGTTTTAGCAGAGGTGTCCAGGGACAGTCCATCCTTCTGATACTGTGGTGGTTGCTAGTCTTAAGAAGCTACTTAAATCAAAATTTTAAACAACGGAATGAGGAGGTGGCAGTGGCCACCCTACCAGCTTTATCCTTCTCGTTCAGCCGGCAACCTGGGACATCCGCCCCCACATTCAGCAGGCAACCTGGGACATCTGCTCAGACACCACCAACTGACTTCAGGGAGAAGCACCAGGGACACTGTTCTCCGCAGACAGTAATTTCTGCCACTTAGTTACTCTCCACTGGGTTTGCATGTACTCAGTATTTGTAAGCCTTTTGGAAAGAGGCCTGGCACTATAACTTAGGAACCTATCGGGAATATCTGCAGAAAAATATTTTACCAAGTAGGTAGCTGCAAGTTACCGCTATGGCTGGGCTGTTCTGCCTTTTCAATTTTCAGAGAAAGGTGGCATCTCTCATACATCTGTTCTCCACTGGTGGCAGACTGTTTATCAAGAAACTGGCCAGTACTTCACATACATGAGACACAGCAATGGGTAACGAAATCCACTGAACAGACCTACATCTTGAAAAAGCACAACAGCGGCTCTTCTCAGCAAAGCCTCACACTTCCTTCTGCCATGCTGTAGGTTCTGCCACTTCTCAGATGACTTCAGAGTTTTTAACTTAATAACCTACTGCTCCCTGACCTCGGCTTTACCCCTTTGAAAGAAGAAGCTTAGCAGGAGACGTTCTGGAGGGATACAGCTTGTGCTTCACATATAGAAGAAGAAGCTTTTCTTTCAGTGACCCTTTCGTAGCCCTTACACTCAGGCTGGAGTTCTCCCCATATCCTGTTGACTGTATTTCATTGGCATGACAAAGCAGCACATCCTGCCTGAACCTATGAACCTTTGGCCAGACCCTCATCTTTAGAGCTCCAGGATACATGCATTAATAATGCCTGATGAGCTATCACAATGTGCTTCATGCCTTAGTCACCAAAATTTGGCTTTGCAAAATACCACTCTTCTCCTGGGATGTGTATCTGAAGTCAGAATCTTCATTAAAAGCTGCTAAGCCACCAAAAACGCCATTCACAGCAAAACCAGTGAAGATTTTAGACAGAAGCTGTTGCATTTATTCTGACTCTCTGCAAAGGCTGAAGAAAGCCTCAGTTTTCAAAGTAGCATCTGGGATCAATGCAAACCTTTGTCACAAGTGGCTCAAGGTGTGAGAGTCAGGCTTGCCTCCCACAGAGATCCAACAGCTGCATAGATTTTTGACAGACTGATAACTGTTTATGCAGTAGTAAATATTTTCATACTCCATCTATTTCTACTTTCATGTCACTTCAAAATTATTTTTTTTTTTTAAATCAAAGATGCCAAGAAGGCTATATAATTCTGTGTGTTACTTCACAGTTTGATAGAGAAAACATGACCTAGCAGGGTAAGAGTCCGAGAAGTGAGATGTGATTGCTTTAGCAGGAAGGTTAATTAAATAAAATTCCTCAAGACCTAATCCCAAGTAGTTCCCACTTGCCTTTTGTGACTACTCTGCATGTTTCAGTCTACCCACTGAGAAGTGGTTGGAGAGGATAATGGTTGCAGTCTGCCTGCCCTATTGCCACTGACTTTGAGGAGGATGGGAAAAACATCTTTGAACAATTTTGGCTTCTGTACTAATACACTTACTAGGAATAAACCTAATCGGTAAGATGGTGACTGATTAATGGGTGTTTTGGCTTTGATGAGTCATCTGAGATGGGAGTCTGAGAAATATCTAGATGGTTGTAAGCTGGATGAACTGGGGAGAAGAAGTCTTACACAATTATGTTGTGGTAAAAGGAGAACCAGGGACCACAAGGCAGAAGAAAACAAAAGGGCCTCAAAATCAGAGAAAACTAGAGAAAAACAAAAAATGCAGAGAAAAACAAATGGAGTTTTTACATTTTAAGCAATCTAAGATCTGACCCAGTTTCATCAATAGAAAGACACCCAGGGAGTTCCATAAATCTTTTAGTTTAAAAAAAAAAAAGGCATTTTTACTACATCTTGAGTAGATTAATCCCACAGAAAGAAGTATAACCTTTGTTTTCCAAAATCTTAGCTCTTCTTGGGAAATATTTAAAACAGTATTAGATCTTGATGGGGAGAATCAGATGATCTCAGCCCTTGACCAGCTTCTCACTTACAGCATCCAAAATGATCAAGATTATTCTCCTGCAGATGTGGCCTTAAGCATTTTTAAAATCTGCACTTGTCTATGAATTCCACATCTAAAAAGGAGAAGTTACAGAAAGGGACCACCATGGTGACTCACTGCTTTCAAATCTCCCTTGCAAAAAAGATGTCTCTATCCTTTCCCAAAATATGAGTCACAATTTTCTGATGTGGGCCAGAAATCTGCCCTCCAATTCTCAGAAAATGGTGTTTATAGCATTGCAGTATCTAATGACTTAGGAACTGCAAGGCCTTTTTGAGAAATAGAAAGGGCTGCTGCATCCAGGTTACAAGCAAACAGCATGACCCCCAGAGAGAAGACATCTTTGTGGATGAATGTAGGGATGAGAAAACAAAGATGCAAGGATTGCTCTTGATAAGGCACAATCTTTGTGTTTTCCCTGTGACAACCACACACTTCCACACTCACAACAGGAATTCATATGGTAACAGAAGCTTATCAATATGCATTTGAAAGAATTCCCAGTTTTTGATGACTCCAGGCTTAGCAAATCGGTACTTCGGTTTCATCGGTAAATCAGAGCATCAAGCACACAGGAAAATCAGCTACCCAGGAACTGCTCTCAGTAGCAGTCACGAGCAACATCTGCCCTGATACATTACCTTCTCCATTAGCCTTTGGAAATTAGATATGACTTTGTGAAAAGGAGTGTGCAGGTACCCTTGTCAGGTCCAGAGGCTTGAGACAGGAATGGCACTTTAACGACCCACTTAAAAGTAATGAAACGGCCATTTATCCTAATTGGAGGAACACCAATTATATCAGAAAGTGGCGCACTCTTAGATGGTAGAGTACAAATGCTATCTAATCAAACTTAATGAACAGGTAAAGTATCCCGGCAGAGCATGTGTGCATCACTCACGCACTCCTGCAAACAGAAAAATTAGCCTGTAGGGAGCTGATCTAAAAATGGAGGTTTTAAAATGGAAGGTTAATTATGGTAGCTGAATACGTGTGCTTTATCTAAAAACAACTTCACATCATGAGCCTCAAACGACACTTTCCTTTTGAAAGAAATGAAGATAGTTGAAGGGTGGTTGGAACATGGGGGAACACCCTGTGTGGAGGGCCTGTGGTGGTTACCGGGAACATGTGAGGGACTCCCAGTCTTCATTCACAGGATAGGAGGAGGAGGAGGTTCAAGAGAGCCTTTGAGTAAAGCCCCCATGGATGCTCACCACTGCTGCTAAGCCACAGGGGTAAATCTTATGCTAAATGTCTTCGTTTTCCCTCTAATTAGCTCCCAGCGAGCCGAAGAGAGAGGCCTTTGGCACTGCTGCTGGGAGGGAAAGGTCAATTCCAGTATCTTCCCAACCAGACAGTCTGGAGTGCAGCAGAAGCAAAGCGTACAGCCCTGGGTGGGCACGAAGCACCTCTCATCCTTCCACATCAGTCCTTATGGACAGCAACGGGGCTGCTTATGCCAGGCTCTGAATGAGAGCCCATTTGCTCGGCTTCAGCCAGGAGCAGGGTGGCTGGGATGCAAGGGCTGGGAAGGGACATGAAACAAGGATCCGTGAACAGGTCCCAGAGAGCGCATCGGAGCCCGGCACTCCTGGACGAGGAGATTACAGGGAGCGTGTCGGGGTCTTGCCTTCAGCAAACAGATGGATATACTAATGCATTTGTATGAAAGTGAGATGGGCTTTCTATGAGCTGTTCACTGACGGGATCCCAACAGCTATGAAAAAAAAATTTAAACTTTGCCACCTCTTAAAAAAAACCAACCCTCTAATGAGGGATAGCAGTGAATTGACAAAATTGAAACCTCTGCCAATGAAAAAAAGCCATCAAAACTTGCTCCTGTGAGTAAGGTACAATGTTAAAGTAAGAAAACATTTACCCTCAAGCCGCATTAGTCAGAGCCTTAAAATATTAGCAGCACTCGCTGCATGGAAGCCATACAAACAGCACTAGTTTTGTATACTGAAGATGCCAAGTAAACACACAAGTCTTGACTAAACAAGTACTGCACTGACAGCTCAGCTAAAAAAAAAAAAAAAAAAAAAAAGAAGCTATGAGGGATATAATAAAACTCCAAGCAAAATGTGTTCCCAGCCAAAAAACCAAAACAAACCTCAACAACTCGGGATGAAAAGACATTCACAGCCTCTGAATGCTTACTGAGATTAGACATAAAAGCCTCTTCAACTTATCTTGCGTTGTACTTTCCTCTTAATGTCAAAGGGTACCCTGCCGCAGAGGGAGATGTTTATACCCTCTCATGGGAAGCCAGAGGCTTCAGATAAGGGAGTGTCTTTGGAAGAGTAGAGCTTTAAAGGCTTGGGAAGATAGCCTTTATTATCAGCCAACCCTCTATTAGGTTGGTGAGATTCCTGTTTGATTTGGCTGCAGTCTCTAGCCTCAAGTTCCTGCCCTAGCTTTTAAAATAGAACAAGATCTCCCTGCAGCTGAAAAAGGGCAAAGGGTGGAACGTGTAAATAGCAATTAAAACAAAAATCTTGTTTTTAAAAAAAACATCCCCTAAAAGATACTCTGTGCTCTTCCCTAGTGGCCAAGGTTGGCAGGCTTACAAAGCCAAACATGCCACACAAACCAGTTCAAGTTAAATGTAGCTTGCCCAGCTATTTCAAACTGTGGATGACAACACAAACCTGACATCACCCTTCCTTGCTCTCATGATTAGAGGCAATTCAGCCAAACGGACAGACTTCTGGACTGGGGTTCATGAGTGCTGGGGGCTGTCTTGGCCCCCCCCCACCAACCCGCTAGGTAATTACCTTGGGACATCTCTATTGCTTTACCTTTCTGCAGCATTTTTGAGACCTATAAATAAGAAATTCTGGATTAGATATTACTATATATTCTTACTATCAGTAGTTTTTGTTCTGTACAGGTTGGTAAGACTACATACCAAAATAAAACAGCAAAGCACACCAAACTTGGTTTGGGGAACAAGAACCCCCTCATATCTTTCCTTACCACCACAGAGCAGCCCCGTCAGGCGCTCGCTTTGCAGGAGCTGGGTGCTCTCAGCTCCCATTTACCGCTCGTGTTTTGTGACCTTACCTCATCTGTTTCTCAGTTTTTCACTGTACTGTTATAAATCATGACTTTCTTGTCTCTCAGTGTCTCAATCAATATATAAAATGTCAGACCAGCTAAGTGGTACTCTGTCAATGCACACTAATGTAATTTCATAATGTGATTTCATTTTTCGGAGAAAGAATCAGAGAAGCTATTATTGGAACAGGAAGAACTGGGTAATCAATCAAGGACACTTTAAAGGCAAAATTCTTTGAGTTTCAAGTACCATATTTGGATTATATGGTTTCTTTGACTTCCACTCCATTTGCATGTGTCACAAACCAGAACTATTTCCAAAACCCAAGTGCATATACAACTGACCTAGGACAAAGTGGATTCACAGGATGGTTAAGTGCCGGTATCTTGGGAGAACAGGTAAGTCACAGAAGTTTTTCAGCATCTATAATTTCTTTCTATATAGCAGTAGTATCATGTGGAAGAAGTCACACTCCTGCCCAGTGATTTCTCTCTCATTTCCAAGCAATATTTGACATATGGGATGACGCTAAGCTAACATGTATCTCCAAGTATGACAACACTAGATGGAGATCTTGAAGAGCCACAGGGTGCGAGGTGTGAAATGGAATCAACTACAGATTTTTGGGGAATCATTAAAGAATTCATACAGGATACACACACACACCACCCCCCCCCAACTCATGATACTGGTTTGAATCTGTGTTCCAACAGAAGACAAATGCAAAGATGCAGTGAAGACCCACTCTCAGTCCTTCTGGCTCTGGAACCAGAAGAAAAGAAAAAGATGAAGACAACAAAAAGTTCTTTTTTTTCAGAACTGTGCAATGACAAGATGAAGTTCTGCTCACATCTCTGCACATTTCTTCTCCATTCGTTCATGGCCATACCATCCCATCTGTATTAAGAGGTGATGAGATTTTTCAGTTTGGGATTTTTGGTAGGTTGCTTTCAGTTAATTAGGTAGTCCCTTTCAGTAGGAGATTAGGAACATCTGGGTGAACTGTTGATAATTGCTGCTATATAACAGCAGTCTGCAGTTTCAGAGTACTTTGTAAACTTTCCTCAGTTCTCTGAATTACCAGCATTATCATTCCCACTGCTCAGACTTGAGAGCATAGAGAAACTAAACAGTACAAGTCATTGGAAAAGCCAGGACCTGGGCCGGAATCACAATCCTTACGCTTCTTGCTTTTACCACCTCTTGGACCATCCAACATCTTTTGAAAGAATATTCAAATAATTTAATTTTTGCTCAACTTAGTCACTGAACTCAGTTTTTGTGCAAGGAGTGGGTGGACACACTGAACACCTCACTGGGGAATACATGCAATTTTCCGTGATAGCAGTTTGACTGTATGGTCTTGATGACTCACTTCTTTTCGACTTGTAAAAGTTTTGTTTCATAGGGAGGGAGGTTTGGTTTAGATTTTAAAAAGTCATTGCACTGCACCGTTATTCTTATAATGCCCCTAATTTCCAAGTACTTTTGCTAAGCAAAATATCATAAACAGTTTCTGTGTGAGACACGGAAATAAGCAAAGAAGCAGAACTAAGTATTCCCGGGACTAATTTGAGATTAGAAGAGACGGAAAATGCAAACAGAAATTAAGGTATACAACAGGGGAATTGGCACAAACACTGTATGAACATCTGAATGAGAATCAAAACCGCCCAAATAACCTCACTGAAACCACAGAGTGATCTCTGATTTTTTTAAGCACTGATAGGCTGTGGGGATGCCAGCACTTCAAAGAAGATGCAACCTTTCCTGAGAGAAAAGAAGGAGAGAAGGTGAAGGATACTGGAGATCCAGGCATCTCCACATAGAAAGTTCAGCAACACGGGAAAAAGAAAGGCATTTTTCTTCAAATCCTACGGTGCTAAAATTAACAGGCGTTCAGACTTCACTGGAGCTGGATTTAATCTGTGGCCTCTGGCTGCGGGGTCTTGTGTTGCCATGCTGTTAGGCACACGTGGCAGAGCTGAGACGTCTGGGCACATACTCATTTTAATCAAGTCAGTGAAAAACTCAGTGCAGAAGGTGACTTTACCTTGAGGTGACAGAGCTAAACCAGATACCTTAGACACTGTCACACGGAGACAACTTAATGTCAGTGTGTGCCTTAAAGCACTGAAGGTTATGTGGGCAATTTGACACAGGCATACCTGACATTCTTCCCAAATTGGAGTGAAAAGACCAGCCTGTGATTTATACAAAGAAGAGACAAAGCTGCACAAAGGCCAGGGGCAGGAAAGAGATCAAAGTTCTTAAACAGAACTAGACCTCCTTATCAGATTGAGGTTTGGTTTTTTTTTCATTTCAGGAAACATTTAAAATATTAATTTCCAGCAAAAATCTTATTATCAGAATCATCTTCCTAAAAAAATGAAACCCTGGATTAAAGAAGCTTCAGTTTTGTCTTTTTTGTTTGGTTGATTTCCTTTATCGCTTTTCCTCTTCTTTCACTTTTTCAGTGGCAAAATAAAAAGATTCAGAGAGAGAGCGAGAGAAAAAGAAAATGTCAAGCAGCCACAAAGAAACCTCAACGTCTCTGTACAAGTGCTGGTGAAATATTTTGAATTAATAAAGTGTTTATGCTGTATGCAAAGGCCTTCAAAATTAAAAAAAAAAATTAATTAAAGATCATTTTCGTACCATCATTACTTCATAAGCCCTAAAATAACAGTCTGAATTTTACAAAGCATTTCTGACTTTTCAAGGTTTTCCAAACTGTACTTGAATAAAATCGTAGTAGTAACAGTTTAAACAAACAATAACCCTGGAGGTCTGACCCTCTGGATTCAGGTATCACTGGGCATCAATTTGAAAACTAGGTGCATAACATAATTGTTTATTTCTTATTCTCTCTCCAGCTTCTCATTTTAAAGGCAAGATTTACAGGAGTACAGGACTCATGGTTTGTTATTCCTGCCTAGGGTCCTTCGTGGAACGGCAAGCAGAACAAAACTAGCACTTGCTACTGCCAATCCATGGCCAGACACAGCTAAAGACAGTAATTTCCAGGGCTGATAAACAGGGTTTATTTCTTTAAATGGCTGAATTTCTTGTATTTGTGTTTTCCTTAAGAATGTTCTAGTCCAGCCATGTTCTGAGGTTGTCACTTAAAGCTTGGGCCTCCCAAATACTGAGCTTTCTGACAGCTCCACACTCATTCCAGGACTGTGATTCTGTTAATTCTCTCCAGGCTGCTGGAAAGACAAGGTAGAACAGCAATCACTCAGACAGACACACTTATTTTCATCTCTCGATGCAGCTGATATCTGAGAAGAGCATCTCAGTGAGGCCCTAAGGGCAACAAGGACTTTGATTTACTCCAGAAACTGCTTTCTTAGACAAGTTGCTCTCTTGGCAAAATTTAGAACAAATTCTTGAACTATAAAGGCTCGGGGAAGGTTTTGACTTCCTGCCTCACTTGAACAAATATTGTTTGCACTGATATTTTGTGTGACCCCCCCCAGCAACAACACTTCAAATTTCCTGATGGCATGTCAGTACATTGCATGTTTAAAGCCTTCATTGTTCATAATATCAATAATTATTATACAAACACAATATTGAAGAATTATTTAAAATCCTCATTAACTTCAGTACCAACAGGAAGAGGAAACTAGGGCAGGAAAAACCTGCAATTACTGTTATGCATTCCCTGTAACATCAGTCACACCGCATCAGTACACTGTCTTCCTTGTTCTTCATCTCTCTCCAGCTCGGATATCCTCTGGCAGAGCCAGCTCGGAGAACAAAAGATGGATTAGACATTTGTATGAATAAGAATAGTATCTAATATTACACTAGCTAATGAAAAATGTCTGAAGATATGAACTGTCATGCTTCAAGGGGACAAACTGATTGCCAGCTGAGGTCAAGAAAAAATAGCTTCTCCACCCTCACAACACTTCAATGTAATTACAACGGGAACACCGTGAGCATTTGAACCTTTTTTGAAACAACCACAACTGGAAGCACTGGAAAGAAAACACTTCACCAGACAACTGACTCACCTCAAAAATTCCTACAGCAGTACAAAAAACAGACGCGGTACCAATCCAGACCAAGGTAATAAAGGAGTTTTGGCTTTCCTCTTGAAATGCTGCAGATGCGCCACATATGGCTGTTTGCTGCATTTCATGCCAACACGTCAATGGGCGTCTGTTAAGGTACTACAGTTACTTCACAGTATATTGTCTGCATATCCACCGAGGACCCGTATTACAGTTCTGTACACACAGTTTAATTCTAGTTGTTCTAATCCTGCAAGGTCATCTGCCTTCGTTAAGTCTGGCAGTTCTTCCTAACTCAACTCTAACGCACTAAAGTCCACTACTCAACAAGGGAGTAATACACACTCTCAGAGGTACATGTACAACTCAGGCCCAGCTAGTCTCTACATCTGTCCCTTTTATTCCTTGTTCAGTCAATGTTAAATACTCCGCTGAGCAGCTAGTTCTGTCTCTGCTTTATTTACCAAGCAGAAGAAAGATTTATCTGTCTGCCAGTGCTGTAGATTTAAACCATAATTTGAGCATTAAGCTTTTCTTTTTATTTCATACATCATTTTTAATAAGAATAATCACACAATCACAGTAGAGAGATGATTTATGAGACAGTGCCTTCTCCTGGAGCTTTGCAAATTCTGAATCAGGAGTAGTTAATATGTATATTAATAACCTGCGATTCCCTACTTGTTGTGTCTGTTCTTCTCTGGTAATATCCTTGCCTTACAGGATTGACCTTATATTTATCTGTAAATCCTGGAACATCCACAGAAGGCTGCAGAAGCAATACAGAACTAAAAATGCTGGACAACCAAACTAACTGCCTTATTTTGGCATTCTTTTCACTGTAGCCCTATCTGTAATATTGCAGAAATCAGGCAGATACCATGTAGTGCCTGGCAGTGCCTTCTTCCCTCTTGAAGGTCAACATTTATTGGGCTAAATAATTTAGTAGACAAAGGGCAGGTGGGAGAAGATTTAGAGATACAAGAATGAAGTTCTCAATTTAAGTACCCAAGTATAAAAAGGTTTTCTAAGGAAGCTCTGAAGTGCTTCCTCAGGGAGTTCTGATTCTAGATTAATCTAATATCTTTTGAGAGGTTTTTTCCTTGTCAATTGTCAAGAGAATGGGTATATCTGGGTTGTGTGTCTGGTGTGGTCATACAAGAATGCAGCAGCCACAGTCATATACAGGTTTATATTAACCTTCTAATGTGGCTTAAGCTTGATCCATTTATTGTTTTGAAAACTAAATCAGTGCCTTAAATTGGTATTGAAACTAAATGGGAAGCAGCAAAGAGCAGGCTTTAGATGCCCACTGTGGCCTGAAGCATGGAGAAGGCAGGCAGGTAATCACATGCTGTCCCCACTGAAATCTGTGCATCATCTTCAAACCCAGCTTTAGATAAATCACAGTAACACAATCTGGAGGTGATGACTGACTTGGCATAATGTGGCCAGATCCTGTGTAAGGGAAGAAAGGCCAAGCTTTCTTAGAAAGCTGGAAGTGAAAGATTACATTTTTAGAAACTAATGTAAACCTGAGCTTCCTCAAGTAAAGTATGCTGATGTGTCTCAAAGCTTCAGCTGGCCTAAACACAGTAAGTAAATACTGCAAGAACAAGATGATTTTTTTTTTTTAACATCCTCAACCTTTATGACCAGATATAACCTTTAAAAAAATCTGGGTTTATGCCTGGTTATTTATTTTGTATTTTTATACACAAACTTACATGATGCTAGAACTTTACCAGAAAAACTGTTTCCCACTGGAAATTATTCACTTCATTTCTTCTTACAAGAAAGGATGACTGTAAATTCCAGGGTCAGAGAGGGTTTGTTCAAAAACAAAATCAAATGATGGCTCCTATGTTTAAGTACAGAGACGTGCAAGAAAACTGTAAGGACAAGAGCAGATCATCTGTATTTCCTAGCCTCTAGTATTCACATACTGGAAGTCTCTGAACTGGAAAACCAGTATTTTACTTTACAAAAAACACACAAGATTTACAACCTTTTGATTAATATGCATATTGCACACAAAGAAGTATTACCAGGTGTCCTGGGTGAGTGCTGCCTGCTTTCATAGACTAAACCCCACGCCTTTTCCTGTTAAAACCCACACAAACAAACAAATGGGAACAATAGATTAGTCAACTGAATTAAGCTTTCCCAAGCCAGCACACAGCTCATGGCTCTTAGCAAGAAGATGAACCGGATTTAAAGCATCAGCATGGGGAAGACAAGAGACAAGAGCCGGGCTCAGAGCACGGGGCTCAGGGACTACCGTAACCACCGATTCTACCCTATTATGAAGTGGGTGACCAGTTACCCAGAAAAGGAAGTGCTCTGTCCCTAAAAGGCAGGTAGTAAAGGCTACTGTACAGGATGACTTCCAACAGCAGTCAACGTTGGCTTATGGCTTAATTTCCTATTGCAGGCCACGGCACAGAGAAACGTGTGGTAGCTTGTGTGCTGAAGGCAGGATAAATAAGCCAGGCTAGAGCTTGCGTTGTCCCAGCTCGGTTCCTTTGGTGGCTAAGGGGAACAGGGCAAGTATCTCAGTAAGATAGGCTGTCAACACTTTCCTTTGCCTGGTCAAATAAAAAGGTTCATGAAAGTGAAGTAGCCCCTTTGCCAAGCTTGCTACCTCAAGTCACTGGGAAGAGACACAGGTGCTTCCAGAAGGTTGCACCTGGATTGGATGTCTGAAGAAGACAGTGGGAGTACATCTCAGATTGCTCTTACACAGTCAGTAGCTTCCTGTCCCACATTTGATTTGGAGGCTTTCTGCAGTGACAACAGACGTGTTTCGGGCAGGACACATCCTTCGTGCCCAGGATGCACGTGTTTTTTTTTAGTGACAGCAGTCAGCTCTAGGTACTGGCATACTAATTGTCTGCTGCATCCATAGCCACGCGGGCTGGAGCTCTCAGATCTCACTAATTCAGTATATGGCCAAACTTGGTAGCTGGGAGCCAAATTTTCAGTTCAGATCATCGATTACAGATCAGCCACTGTCCTACAGAGAAGGGATGGAAAGTCTGAGTCTTTTGACACAGTTCCAGGTTTTTTCCCCATTTCATATCCCGCTCTAGGAGAGGTTACAAACAGGAGCTGTGGCTAGTTCGATACACTGAGATACGACTTCAGATCCTCTGAAGTAAAAACAAAACTGATCTTAGAGCTGTGGTAGCTTTGAGTAAATCTACATTCAGTCAGGCACACCTAAACGTAAAAACACGAAGACGCTGTGGCTTCCTCGCTGTCTCGGTTTCCTAAGGAAGGGTGGACCCATTTCCAGACAGCGTGGACTTTGGTGGAGGGAAGGGGGAAGCCACTAGCAGCAACATCTGACATGAATCTTTGCTCTCCTAATCTTAAAATACCACAACATGAAACCAGAGCAAGTGTGAAAGCTGAAGACTCCAGCAGGGTTTCACATCAATCAGGCTTTTCAGGCTAAAGTATATCAAAAACCAGGAGTGAGACAGCAAATGTTAGATGTCAAGACGATTTCCGAGCTCTTGCATAGTCAGAAGACAAAACAGGTTTAAATCCACAGCCCTGAGATCTACAGGCCACGTCAGAAGCTCACGCTGCCCCTGCCCCGTTCCCAGTCCCCAGGTGGCAGGGGAGGTCACAATACAAACAATAGCTGTCTTCGGGGCAAGGCCACCTAAATAAAAGAATCCCGCCAGCTCTCCTCCGCTGACGATGACAGGCTCCAACCAGGCCGTACACCAGCAGCAGGGGCTCCTTCCTCAGCAGGGCCTCTTCCCACGCAGCAGCGACTGCAAGGACTTGAGGAACGCCAAGCACCAGGAGGGCTGTTCTCAGTTGTCCAAAAGAGAGGGGATAACTTGCAGAGTAGCACAATGACAATGGACAAAAGGCAGATTTAGAGCTAATATCAGGAAGATAAATTGCTGAGGGTTCTTATGACTGGAGACTAATCCTGGGGGACTGCATGGCCCGGTTCCCCCCTGCTGCATAAGCCATCACACCTGCTCTGCTGCTTGAGGTCCCTCACGGAGACCGTCTGCAATAGCAGACTGTGAGTATGCCCGTTGGCTTTTGCCAGGGACTGGTTTGTTATGGGCAACGGAGGAGGGAGGTTGAGATCAGTACTTCTGTTTGTCCCTTGAACACAGAAGCCGATGACTTTGGATGACTTCACAGCTAGCTTTAAAACCGATTCAAACAACCGAGGGAAAAAAAAGACAAAACACTTGACCTCTAATAGTAAAACAAAAGCCCAATGCACTTCATTGCTAGCGAGTCTGTATACACATGCCTCACGTCTAGCTTGCCCTTTTCACAACCCTCCTTTCAAGACTACCTCCACCTTTCTTCTCTCTTCAAGTTCTCCTTTCCAGCTCAGCTCTGGTTTCCTTGCGGAACATGAATCTTGAGGGACAAGAGCTGGTCTCATGCTGCAAGGGGCCAACCGGTTCGGAGGGGCTGCAATTATGCCATTGTGTGTCTCCTGCTTTTTAAGTGTATGTTCCCAGACACAGATCTTGAATAAGACCCGCTATTATACCTTGCCTAGTTCTCTGACCACGAGGAGAACTAGCTAGCTAGCTGTAGGTACTCTGAATCATCCATGCCTCCAGGCCTAGCATTTTTAATTTATTATTTCAAAGGCATCACGCAGTACTAAAAATGGTAAATGAAAACAGTTTATATGTCCCTACAGTGCTGGACCCTTTATAAAAATACTGAAGTAATGGTAACATTAAACAACAGTTTATAATAATAAGAGTTTAAGACCGAGGCGTATTACTCTAGATTTTATATATTTAAAATAAATATTAATCTAAACCTAAGAGCGTAGTATTTATTTGAGAGTGCCAAAACAGAAACAGATCAGGCGCTTTTTACACTTAACCAGGGCAAAGTGAAAAATTAAACAAGCAGTTTGAATGTCAGTAACTTTTTAGCTACAAAAATCCGAGCATGTATTTGGAACACCAAAGAATCCAAGCACATGCACACAGTTTCAGCTCTGTGCACGCAGCATCACAAGGACTTTGTTCGCCTTTTGAATTTTGAAACATCTATGCTGGTCAAAGTCATCGGCTTCTGTGTTCAAGGGACGAACAGAAGTACTGATCTCAACCTCCCTCCTCCGTTGCCCGTAACAAACCAGTACCTGGCAAAAGCCAACGGGCATACTCATTTCTGCTATTACAGACGGTCTCCGTTTTGAGCTGCTCATCCAGGAGGCAGTTCAGTCTCCATCCAAAGTCCTGACTGATGACAGCCAGCTTTGCTGCACTGATGTGCCTGTGAACCCGTGTAATAGATGCCAAGTGGAGTATATCAAAGTTATAGCACTAAAAACTCTTTGGATGTACTAAGTTATTGGTCATCTAGAACAAGTACCAACATTTATTGCAGGTTCATGGAATGCGTCCTTTTTAAATACCACGGATTTTAAATGCATGGATACTTACAATTCCCTAATTAAACATCAATCACCTTTTGCATGCTATCGTTTGCAACTCTGTTTAATGCTTATTACTCTGAGATCATAAAAGTTATTGCAGTCTCAAGTACTGTGGTTTACACGCATTTTCAAGACATTTACTCCCTCTGTATCGTACACAAGAGTATTTCAATGCAAATAAAGATTTGGGGTACCTCTCTCTCCCTCTCCCCACTCTGTCTTAACTAGACTAACTGAAGGTTATATATCTAAGTTATCCAGTGCACCCACTGAGCTGTCTCAAATTCTTGCGTAGGGGCTTGAGTATCTTGCAGTTAAAATATATTAGCTCAAGTCCCATATTGCTTCTCAGCTGCAAATGATGAAAATGCCAGATTGAATAACACTTGAGTGATGGTTTTCATTACAACACCTTATTTTGGTAAGGTATCTTTCCCCAGTGCTGTTATTTCACATATTCAAACTTCTCTGGAAAGTGATACTGTCTAGAGATGTCAGAGGACAGTTTCTTGACTTCTCATTCAACGACAGCGTGTTATTCACCTGGGACATATTAAGCTAGGCAGTTTAAAAAGTCCTTCTAGAACTGAGAAAGTAGCAGAGCTCACCTCATGGCTAGCCACTGTAATCCTAGCATTTTTCAATTTTATGTTGTTTTGCAGAATACTTGCTGAATTACTTTTCTTTGCGTGAAGATAATGCTACACAAAAGAAGATAAGTCATTATCTGTCATTTATGTTACAAAATTCATAATGCCCGTCGTTATGAAGATTATACTCTTTCAGTGCTATGCCAAATAAAACACCTCCAACTCACGTAACTACCTACTGCTAGAAGTGTTCAAACTAGTGTCAGTGTAACACAGTACTCTCTATTTCTGCCCTATTTAGTAATGTAATACTGCTGTGAACTGTCAAAAAGCTGACATGTTATACTCTCCAAATGTAAATAAAGCCTCTCCAATAAGAAAGGATCAAAGAGATTATGCTACACAATGACACAAACTGTATTTCAGAAACTCAAGAAAAATGGGAACCAACAAAAGAAGGTGGCCTGCTATATGCAGTTTTATGAATATATGAAATATAGAGAAAATTGGTTACCTTTAGTGTATATTAATGTCAAAATGAGCTACATTTGGCACTTCACCGATTCAGTACTACGTCAGGAAAGAAATTAATCTATTAGGGCAACTAAGAAAAGCCCAAAAACTTAGAGTCAGATGAGACAGAGCCCTAAGAATACAGAATAGAAGAAGGGGTGAACAAGGGTCTTGGACAGCCTTGCTGCTATGACAGCCATGAATTCAAGTTTTGTCAGATTAGAAGGAGCATATATTAGGAAAAATGTTTGATGTTCAGCCTTATCAGATCACTTGGAAAATATTTGGGACAATACTATCGTATATTATAAAAATAGATATTGAAAAGATAAATTTTAGAAACACAGATTTAAAAATATATATATTTAAAGATACTATTTTTGTAAGAAAAAGTGCAAGACAATGTCTAGCCTTGTACTGCAGGATGGCACCAACAGAACTCTTCACTCAAAGCACTGCTAAATCCATCTTTCTGATCTGTGAATCTTTTCAGTACTGAGTTCCTGTGCCTTCAGTTGCCCATTTCTGTTCGTTTTTACCTGGACTCTAAGGACATCCATGGCTTCTGTTTTTACATGTAAACATCTCTCTCAGAAAATGGATCTTATATTTTAGGTCATACTGTTTTCCGAGGATCACGGCACTGTAATATAGTCAGCATTACTAAAGACTCAGTTATGAATAAACTGCTCCTTTCCTAAACCACAGAGAAATGTGCTAGAATTCCTATTAGGATAATCAGAGAATCATAGAATAACAGGTTGGAAGGGACCTGAAGGATCATTTGGTCCAACCTTTCTCGGCAAAAAACATGGTGTGGGCAGGATGGCCCAGCTGAATCTTAAAAGTGTCCAATGTTGGGGAATCCAGCACTTCCCTGGGGAGATTATTCCAACGGTGGATTGTTCTTAATGTGAAAATTTTTCCTCTTGTATCCAATCGGAATATCCCCAGGAGTAATTTGTACCCGTTACCCCTCACCTTTTCCATGTGACTTCTTGTAAAAAGTTCATCTTCATCTTCTTTAGTCTTTAAATACTGGAGCCACCCTTTAAACACTGGAACATGGTGATAAGGTCTCCCCTAATGAGGCCTACTTCTCAAGGCTGAACGATCCCAGTTCTCTCAGCCTTTCCTCACATGGCAGGCTTCCCACTCCTTTGATCATCTTTGTGGCCCTTCTCCAGCCTCTCTCCAGCCCGTCCGCATCTTTTTTGTATAGCACGTCCAAAACCGAACACCGTATTCCAGGTGTGACTTGGCAAGCGCTGAGTAGAGTGGGATAATGACTTCTTTCTCTCTGCTGGTGATGCCCTTGTTGATGCAACCCAGCGTCCTGTTGGGTTGCTTTCCCGCAGCAGCAGCAGCAGCAGCAGCAGCACACTGGTCACTCAC
>NW_010565528.1:33167-34315 GCF_000687285.1 Phaethon lepturus | reverse complement strand
CTCCTTTGATCATCTTTGTGGCCCTTCTCCAGCCTCTCTCCAGCCCGTCCGCATCTTTTTTGTATAGCACGTCCAAAACCGAACACCGTATTCCAGGTGTGACTTGGCAAGCGCTGAGTAGAGTGGGATAATGACTTCTTTCTCTCTGCTGGTGATGCCCTTGTTGATGCAACTCAGCATCCTGCTGGCTTGCTTTGCCGCAGCAGCGCAGGCACTGCTCACTCACATGGAGCTTGCTGTCCACCAGGGCCCCCAGGTCCCTTTCCACAGAGCTGCTCCCCAGCCGGGTAGATCCCAGCCCGTGCTGCACTCCTGGATTATGTTTTCCCAGGTGCAAGTCCTTATACTTGTCTTTGTTGAACTTCATAACGCTCTTGTTAGCCCACTCTTTCAGCCTATCCAGGTCTTCCTCCAGGGTGGCTCTGCCTTCCAGGTGTTCACTTCCCACTCAGTTTGGTATCACTGGCAAACTTCATCAGGGTACACTTGATCCCATCATCCAGATCACTTATGAGGATATTAAACAACGTTGGGCCCAATATCGATCCCTGGGGGACTTCTCACTTGCGGCAGGCTGCCAGTTTGGAAAGGAGCTATTTCCCACCACCCTCTGGGTGCAGCCAGTTCCCCTCCCACCACACAGGCTGCTTATTTAGACCGAAACGCAGCTCACAAACCTACGGACAATTGTGGTTTAGGCTTTACATGGGTTTAAGAAAGTTTGCTTAGGCCTCAAAGCAAAGCCATCCTATCTGCTCTAAAGACTCATTGCTGGAAGAGTTCAGCTTCTAACATTACCTTCATCGTGGCCAGCCTGCAGCAAGGGAACAAGTGTTATCCCTCTCCTTTTAAGATTAACTTTTTAAATTAACTTTAATGGTTTGGGAACTAGACTCAACATACATTTTTAACTAACAGAATTTAAATAAAAGCAACAAACCAGCTGCTTCTCTGGAATATGTCTATCCATTTGCAGGTAAACTGACATTTATCAAAACCTAAAAAATGGAATCCAAATCCAAGTTGGACATATTAGCTTTAATACATTTCAGGAATCAACTGAAAATTACACGTCTCCAGGAGGCACCTGAGTCTATGCAACTTTCTAAAATGGACACCTTAGAAAAAACAGTCTAAATACAAGATGC
>NW_010565528.1:8235-33136 GCF_000687285.1 Phaethon lepturus | reverse complement strand
GAAAGAGCAAAAAGTCAGAGTCCTCGGTGTGTAAGACCACTTAGTATTCAGAAGTTATAGCACGATGGTACCTAAAAACTTCAGCCTCTCTAAGCTGTGCACAATCTATTTTACAGGCTCTCCACACCCCAGAGACCTTATTCTGATAAAGTGAGAGAACCGGTGAGATATACAGAGGCAGAATGACTGACGCCAGACCGCTACTATGTACAGAACAAGCAAAGGACAACAACACTAAAGTGAGGGTAGTTCTGCGATAGCGACAGTAGATCCAAATTCAGGAGTCTGTGGAGATCGGTTATGAACTCAGAGAAGCTATTGCCTTTCTTTGCAGTCTCTCATACTGATATAGACCGAGATTTTTTTGCAAAGGCAAGTGCTGTTTCACGCTGTGGGAATACACAATACATAGTAGTATGGTGTCCCAACTCCATTTTACACCATTGTAAATCAAATGCTAGATGTATAGGCACTTCAGATACTATTGGCAGAAGTAAAATTTAATATAGCTTGCCAGCATGTGGAAAAAATTTAAGGTCCAGTTCAATGAAGTCAGTGTGATTTTGGCCTGACTCACCCATCTGCTACCTATATTAAGTAGTATAACAATCTCTATATAAATAAAATATATTCAATTTTGATCACGTTTGACATTTCTTACAGTGCTAAAATTTTGGTCATTTGTCAACCTGTATTTTTAGAGCTCTCTTGGACTGACTGCCAGGGCCCCACCTGGAAAAATTAGAAGTGTTCCCAGTCCAAAGCATTTCAAAGCAATTCTTCCACAGAAGTTAAATAAGATCAAATTAAACTGATTGCAGATGATTGTAAAAAGATGGATTTTAATTTGCTTTAAAAACACAAACAATGAAATAGAAACTTAAAAAACCCCTTTAGATTACTATACCAGCTACTTACCCATCTACCAGTACTTTGTAGGAGGTAGCTGCATTCAGAGTGACTATATATTGCGCCTGGTGTAATATTTTAAAGGACTTGCCGTAATTTATTGTACCATCTTTTCTTGAACTAATCACTGAATTACCTATAAATGTGATTGTAATCTAAAAAACACAGACCCTAAAGACAGTACAGACAACTAAGGTATCTAATATGGTAAATAAATTTTTTCTTTTTCCTGGGTGAGGTAAATTTGAGAGAGTTGGTCTCAGATGCAAATCCCACTCCCAAGAAGATTTGGGTTTGTATTCTTTATTACTGAAGAAAGCGTACTAGCAACTTCAGAGCCACAGACAGATCACTGGCTTCCCACATAAAGTCTCTCTTTTCTCCCTTGGATAATCAAAGAGGTGCCAACCTTAAAGACTTGCTGCTCGTACAAGTTACAGTAAAGTCTTCCCTAGACTTTGAAAGGGCAGAAAGCTCATCTGTCATGTCCCGAGCTACGTGTCATCTCTTCCAGAACAATTACCGAATACCCTGCCCAAGTGGGTAAATACCCCAGCATGGATTATCCATGGAAATGAAACTCTACAACTTCTAAAGCCAGGACCACGTCACTTCATGGAAGAAGCGCTAGCCAGTGCCAGCGGTAGGGCTCTTACCCTCCAGATTCACTACGCGATGCCAGTGCAAGGGAGGACCTCAGCAAATAGTTAATGGAAATTAGGTTATTCTAGGCTCATCAGCTTCCCTTGGGACTCGGCAATCACTGGCAACTCTCAGGTGCTCAGTAGGATGTCATTGTCCTTGTTAAGATTTGAATTGACAGAGATGCTGCACACACACAAAAGTGGTGCTATATACATAAATATTAAACTTGGCTATTTCAATGATGACTCCTTGTCCAGCTAAGTGATTTGGAAAGAACAGAGCTGTTAGCAGGGAGAAAATGGCAAAGTCACAAAAGGCGAATACAAGAGTGATACTCTTCGCTAGCCAAGTACGTTAGCTCATTTTAATCTGTTCTAGGAGTATATTACGTCACAACTCCTTATCTGCCCCATATCAGCCTTTAAGAACATATAAACCTCAATGAAAATACAACATTAATCTTTATCGCTTACCTCACCATTATAAAGGCAGTTATTAATATAAGCAGTCGAAAGGGGTTTCCTTACACAGAATGCGGTTGTGGAAAGCTGGCTTAGAAAAAACCTCCATTTTGAGTTCACCAGCTCAAAATGTCCTATGTTCTATAGATGCATTAGCTGGGGACCTCCCCCAAGGCCCATGTCTCTCCGTGAATGACAGCTGATGTGACAGGCACCACATAAGCATTACACACTGCTCTGGCAAGGTCCGACCGCAGGTCAGTTAAACTATCATAACGTTGTTTTCATTTCAGGCACGATTTATTGCTTAGCGTGTTACACACAACCCTCACAGAAATGGCACTCAAGCAGGTGCGGTGGTCAGGAAGACCACCTGGACCATAGCAACAGCAACAGCACAGTTTGTTTCTTACCCCTTTTCATTTCTTTAGATTGCCAGCACTGCAAGTCTTAGCTCTTTATAATTAATGGCCTCTACAGTGCACAGAAAATCCTCGAATTGCTCTCATTACAAACACGTAGAAACAGTCTGGCTCTAAACTGAGTTATGAGTCTTAAAAGGACTAAAAGTGAGTTTTATTTTCTATCTAAGAAAGAATGCTACTCTTCTGAAGCCATGTAAAACCATTTTAGCTTTTTCTGTAGAGCTCACCCTCTTATTCTGTTCCAGACGCTGGGATATATAAGCACTAACATCACTGCTCCCAGACAAACCAAAGTGGTTTGTCATACGATACTGATCTTCCACATCCCTTCAACATGAACATTAGAACAGAAAAAGCCAGGCTTTTCCTCCAGTGGTTCATAACACACCAAGTACATGATACCACATCAGTCCGTGAAATCTATCTTCCGTTCTTTGTGTAAAGTAACTCAACATCATCAGCGTAACCAAATGATTAAATGAAGAGAGATTTGTCATTAAGGTGCGTATCAATTCTGATGTACTACACAGTTCCAGCTCTCAAATCCACTCTCCCTGAATGATGAGACTGCCAAGTATTCTCATGACCAAACCATAGCTGTCATTGGGCTAATCTCTGCAGTTACACACATAGAATGTCTGAAAACCAATGTCTTGGTTACGTGGTTTAGTTCAGTATTTGTAACTACATCATGGAACTTCTCTAAGAAAACTCGGAGCACAATATTTCAATTTATGTATTTGAGCCTTTTGAATTGATTTAATCTGATACTATTGACAATAAGTCTAGAACATGTGCATTAACTATGCCTTTCTGCACAGTAGATTTACTTTTAATTTCCATACTTTGTGGAAGAAAGTTCAGTATTGCAAGGCACTTCATGCCCAATTTTGTAACTCCTGATTACATACGCGTAAGTCATACACATTAATTATACTTTTCTTGTCATCACTGAGAAGTAAATAATGTTCACTTACTATTGTTTCCACCTGTATTCTCTGGTATTGAATGGTGAGACTATACAGTAACTGCCAGAAAAGGCAGTTTAAATCTTTTGCTGCACTATATACGCAGATATGCAACAACGGCAGTGCAAGTGCTGTTGACCTCCAAGACCTTTTCTTGGATAAAGGGTTAAAAATATTCCCAAAACAGGCTACCCTGCAGAGCTGGCCTTTCAGACAATCCTGAGTGAACCCAGTTATAGTCCTGCCGCTGTTTCAAGGCGCACGCAAGCCTGCCAAGGCAGCGGCAGGATAAAGGTAAATGACGTACTGAGAAAATGTGGCAATCTCCGTCCGCCCCAAACGTTACCAATCTTGCAAGCCCTGGCTTCAGAAAAGGGAGAGTCTCCTCGCTATGCTTTATTTCTTGAGATGCTTTATAAGAAGAATTCAAATTCTAATGCCCTGGGACAAAAACGGAATTAAGCATAATCCAGTTTAAGAGTTACAGCAAAAAAAAAACCAAACAACATTCTGGAAAACATCAGGTTTTACTACATGTAATGGCTTTATGAAATGTATAAATGTTACTGTTCTATAAAATACATTTTTCATTCCAAAATGCAAATTATAATTCATATTTATTCAGGACTTTCCTTTTTAGTGTTTTAAACTTATTTTTAAAAGAAAAACACAGGATTGCCAAATGAAAGATTTATTATAGTGTTTTTATTAACAAACTTTCATTGGAAAGCTCTGGGCGCATTAACATAGGAGGCACATTGGCTTCGATGTTTGGCATTTGACAGTCAACAGAATTGCACTTCACTGTGATAGCCTTGCTACAACAGTGTGAATTTTCGCGGCAACCCTCATAGCGAGCCTCTCTCACTGACCTATTCAGCAGATGTTTTTTATCATTTTGGTCAGGCTTCAAAACCCGGTCATGCTGCAAAGAACGCTGATCTATCTTGCTCTCAGCTTTCTTTTTCTGCTTTGACAGAGAGGCTTTCTTGCTTTCAACCCCGTTCGCTTCTGTACCACCCATTTCAACACACTTGTCTGTCTGCTGACAGAATCCCTTTTGGTTATTTGATACACTGTTCTCATATTCAGAGCAATGCACTAGGAGAGGTCCTGCGTTTCGGCAGAGAAACTGTGAGGAGCTCATCATCTTTGGAACAGTTCTTACGTTTTCCTCCGGGTTTTGATGAGCATGTGGATCTGTCCTATTTATTCTCTGATGTGCCTGAAACTGCTGCACCGACTGGAGGAAAAAATTTTTAGGCAGAGTGTTCTGCGTCATCGTTCTTTTGAGCCTTCCTTGAAGGCAACTGCAGTGGAGGACATGCTGGACTGGGTGCACGTAACCGTCGGCGGTCTGCTGTAAAGCATTTATAGGAGCTACAGAGCTTTGGATCTGTACAGTTCCTGGCGAAGGGGAACACTGGTAACAGAAGGTATCACTTAACTGTTGACATGAGTGTGGACTCCACTTCACTGCCACTTGCTTATATGCGTCGGGACAGCTACACTGCCTGTTCTGAGAGAAAACTGGGCATATGGTATGTTGGTCAATAGACGTCTGTAGCATAGCTGAACTAGCAACGTTTTTTATGCTTTTACTCACTTCACTATTATAGGCTGAATGCACAGGCATGCATGTGTTTTGGGGCCTGCTGCTGAAGAGCTCTGAGCAGATATGAGTTTCTTCATAAGTCACTTTCTCTGCAGGGTTACAGATACCGGTTTGTGATGCCAGAGGCTCAAGCTCATAGTGCTCATGCTCCATTTCTGGTTTTTGACTTCGGGAGTCCAGCTGATACTTGCTAACAGGATGTGATTTATTTTGACCTCTGCCTCCTTGGGCTCCTGAAAAGGTCTGAGCAAAGGCAGTACATTGCAATTTTTTTGGTAGTGGGATCTGGCCACAAGTGCCCTGGGGTCCAAGGCATCGGCACATGCACTGGAAGAAGAACGTTGCAAAAGCCCAACTAATGCACATTATAAGCATCATAAAAGTGCCAAGCTGCGTGTATGCCAACACTGTAGAGGGCATCATCATTGCTCCAGCTACAAAAGTAGTCAGTGCAGCCATTGCAATAGCAGAACCCATACGGCTTAAAGAAAAAATTACTTTTCCCTCTCGGTCAGGGTCAGGCGCTAAGCGATAAGCCACTCCATAATGAACAGCAAAGTCTACAGATAAGCCAACAGCCACCGAAATAGTGACAGATTCTAACACATTTAGCTCCCATCCAAGAAGAACCAGAGAACCTACAGTGACGAAAATAGTTCCAGCTATTGAAACTATTGCATAAAGGCTTATAATTATATTCCAAGTTGTAAGAAGCATTACGCTAAATGCAACAGCAACTGAAAGACCCATGGCAATCAGAGTACCGTCAGAAAGACTGTCCTGAAGATCATAAAATTCAAGGTTGCTCACAAACCAACCATTGCTAAGACCTTCAGGAGCAGAACTAAGCTCACTTGATATCCATGAGTCCACCTCTTTGTAGAACTGATGCATTTTCTCATAAGCCAGTGTGAAGAGGTAGGTGCTTTGGAACTCCAACACCACCGCCCTGATGGTGTCATTTAGGTCAAAGCGAGGCCCTGGAGTTTTACTGTCTAAATGATACCCTGTGCTTCTTTCTAGCTCCATTATAGCTCTCTTGATACACAATTCAAAAACTTCTTGTTTGTATGGAAAGCTCCAGTGGCTGCAGCAGGGGTAAAGAGATGGCTCATCACAGTCTTGATTTTCCATCCACTGCTTAAAGGTTTCAATAAAGCAGCTCGTGAAATCTTGTTCTTCAGTCTGATAATAAAACGTTTGATTTCTTAACTTCTGACAGAAACGTAAAATCCAAACCTGTGAAGCTGGGCTAGCGATATTAAAACTGCTATCTAGTTGTAGCTTTCCTTTACTTTTAGGATTTAAAGGGTCACCATTATCCTCAGGTGTGACACCCCAGATTACTGTAATTGGCATGTGGAGCTCCTCTCCATGGTGGACACGTTCAAACATAAAAAGCTTTTTGTATTCTGCATCATATCGTTCAAATGGGTGAGAAGACCTAAAGACCTGAAACTCAGAGAGCTCCAATGATGGCAATTTCATCTTTGGATTTACACACACAATATACGCTCCACCAATTGTTAAGGCAAGGAACCAGAAAAGCCAAATATATCGGAATTTGATAACAATGCATGGCAAAACTTTTTCAAAAAATATCCTGGATGCTTCTGAGACTGCAAAAATAATCTTGTGGAACATTTGGCACAACACTGTCCAGCAGTTTTTGTTGCTGTATACCCTCTGCTGAGGTTTCTTAAAGCAACTGAAAATATTGAGAAGATATCGTTCATGTAATACAACTACAGCAGGTAGCCATGTAACCATTAAAACATAATTCACCAAAATGGCAGTGCCAGCATAAACACCGAAACACCTGATTGCTGTGATATTGCTGACATAATTAGCATAGAAGGCAGCAGCGGTAGTAAAACTCGTGACAAACATGGAAAGAGCAGCGTGCTGCAATGTGATGCTCACTGTCTCAGAGGTTCCAGCATGAGGTTTATCAAATTTTGTGTAGTTCCATACGTCACATAAGACAAAAGCATCATCTGCTCCAATCCCAACAAGAATAATCAATGCAGTGAGATTCATGAATGGAAAGAACTCAAAATTAAATACTACCCGATAGAGAAAATAAGAAATAATCAAAGAACTAATTATTGCAAACATAGTCATCAGCGTGATAAACATGGACTTTGTGTATACACACATAACTAATAAAACAATTACGATGGCTATGGCAGGATACACGGTATCCATCAACAGGTAATCTTGAAACAATCTATGTTTTATTCCAAACTCAATCCCTGTGATGGTTGTTACACCATCAGAAGCGTTCCAGTTTTCAAAGTTATCTAGGTAAATACTCATCATGCTTTCCCCTTTCTCGGTCGGAGAGAAGAGCATGCTGTATTTTAAAGCTGGTAAGACATAGTCAGCTGTCTTTGGGCTTAGAAAATCCTTGTCCACTAGGTAGTGAAGGATCTGGTAAACAGCGTTGTACTTGGTACATTTGCGAGGCACGTTTGTACACTTGAGTTGGTCCTTCCTTTTGGCATTCATATCCCAGCAGTCCGGCCCCAGGGTTCCGTTGTAGTAGTATTTGGCACATGTGCGAAGCAGCTTTAGGGTGTGAGAGACATCGCGTTCCACAATTTTTTGACACGATGACCGGTTGTTTAGAATAGCAATATAGTTGCCCAGTGTCCAGCTGGGACAGCACGAAGCAGCAGTGGCTCTCTGGCAGAGATCGCCAAACTGGGAATGGGATCTGATCTGTATAAAGACAGGCAGGGCAAAAAATCCAGTTTAAAGTAGTAGTCTGAATTAGTAGAAACACTCACCCACAAAAAAAATCCCAAAGTGATGAAAATTCAGCTTACAGTCCCTTCTGTGTTAACGTTTTAAATCCTTATTTCCACAAACTTTGTTTTTGATCAGCATCCTCTTACATGCAGCAGACTAAACCAGCAGTAAATCAGTATACTGACTTGTAACAGTGGCATGAAAATGGCAGCAGCGTTAAGAATACTGTAATTCTATTGTCTGAAGATGCACTGAGGACATTTGTTCCGCCCCCCGCCGAGTGAGGACTGTTCACTCTCTCCTATTACCTCATGCTGTACTCCTGAAAATAAACACTCATCCACACATCAACGAAGTTTCATTCTGCTTGGAATCAGGTACTGAAGTTCCTAGGAGAGGCAAGGACTTACCATCCAGAAAGGAAGGATGTGAGAGCCTTACAACAACTTCCATCATCTGACCTCTCTTCTACCACCCTCACTGTATGAGTCTTTTTTAGGCACTCCGACAGCGGACGGACATCTCCCCCAGCCAGGTCAGCCTGCCACCCAGGCTCTGCGTGCCCCGAGTCATGCCGGCTTTCCAAGGCACAAGCGCAAGATGCTTCCACTGGGGCATGGCACCCCAAACTAAGTCCTGCTGCAGAGAGACAGCGGTCATGCCTCCCAACGCTGCACCCACCGTGGGACGAAGTCCCAAGAGTTGACTCGGGAGCGGAGTGGAGGAAGATGCAGCAGCAGCCAAGGCCAGAGAAGTCACGGGGACAAGGAGCCAGTGGCGAGGGCAGAGAGGGCACAGGGCTGGGTCATGGGGCAGGACTGCTGTGGTGGGCTCAAGTGACTGCCCAAAGCCTAGGAACTCCTACCAGAGCTTTACAAAAATGATAGCAATTTTAACTATTTTGGTTGAGGAATCTCCTCAGCTAAGTAAGTGTTAACCCTTTACGTGGATACTCTTCTTTCACTTCAAGAATATTCCAGATTTAGTTGAAGCCAGTAAGAGCACGACTTGGCTAAACTGCCATAATTGCCATAGGCAAAATTGAAAGTTATCTATTAAATAGAACTCAAGCTCTTAAGTAACAAGGTTAGAGCAGGGAAATTTTCTCAAGCTGGGAAAACTCAATCTTGATAGAGTGCAGGGAATCTAAGTCTTAAAAGCCAGAACTTCTGGCTTGTTATATGTGACAAAATAGAATTAATCCTTCAAATATTTAGATACATGTAAAATTTCAGTTACGCAGAATAAACACATATTAATACACTCACATTAATAAAGCCATATGATTAAGAGTTTACAGGATTCCGCCACGAAACCATTATCCATGTATGTTTTAAATTTAGGTGATCTGAAATATTCCACTTTGCCTTTTTTTTTTTTTTTTTAAACAAAATTGCACAGGTTTATTATTAGCAATCCTTTATAATGCAGACAAAAAACCCTGCACTTGGGGATTCTCATGGCAGTTATAAAAGCTTTAATATGGACTTAATTTTGTCAACCAGTTTCTGAACAATAACAAACTGGCATTCCAAAAAACCAGGATAATTCACATTTGATTGTTTCCAGATAAAAACACTCACACATGCAGGCTCAGGAAAAACTGAACAACCTGCTAAATAAAAGGAAGCACTGGAATAGCATATCTGTATTTTTCATGGCACATCTCCAGGTTAATCCTATGAGGAAATAATAGGCAAATTGGGAGGAAAGGATTGTATCGAGTTCTCTACGTATTCAAGTTTGGGATGGGACAATGAGGTTTATATGCTGTTCTTCAACACTTGCTGCAGGCCATAAACATTCACTGGTAAAGTGACTGCTGCCAACGATAAAGTAACATGAGCTGGCAGCTGGAAATCAGAAATTAAAACACAAAATTCAGTTCTGGATGGCTCATTAAAATACTACGTAAAATGTTAACATATCGTAGCATTGGGCTTTGTTGGTGATCCAAAGGAACTGAAAAGGCCATTTTGCTGTTGCCAGACTCGGTCTGCCACTGGCAACATTTTCATTTATTTTGGAACAAGCCGGGGAACTAAGCCGTGCGACCCGCGCACACACTGCGCCGGCGGGCAGATCTGCCCAAAGAGCATCTAGGCAGCGACTGAGGACCACAAATACACGGTTTTGGGGAAGCGGTCTGAGGAGATCACGTACAGTCTTTGAAGTTCATAAAATAACCCTTTACGGTTTACAGGGAAAGCATTCTGCAATTAACAGGGGAAAGAAAGGGCTATTCTTATCCAAGCCGTAAAAAATTAGAACACCTCCTATAGTTATTCTGTATATAATGTTTCCAGAAAGATTATAGGATTAGCATATGCTGAGCAGCTGCAGGATGGAGCCCCTAAGTGTCAGTAAAACATATAGTTAAAGTAGCTACGAGCAAACGGGAATAAATTAACACATAGGGGATATATTGTCAGCTCATACTAAAGCAAATACTAGTTGGTGCTGAAATCCTGCTTATCATCATCAAAATACGTAAATTCCAAGATTTGCATTTCCAGAAGATAGCGTCTGATTTTCCTGTCTTTGAATACAGAAAGCTTTGCCACTTACTTCAACGGAATCGTGGCCCTAAAACAAGCATGAATTCAACAACAAAAATAACCGCAGCCAGAAGAGAAGGTCACCGAAGGCATCAATTCCTTCCGATAGCTGCGGCGCAAGTCAGCATTCTCTAGGGACTGGCTGCCGGCAGAAAGCAGCACTCAGAAGTGGGGCATATCGCAGCGCTTACATGAGTTCTAAGAAGTGTTAGAAGTGCTTAGAAATTGTTAGAAAGTGTTAAAATGGTTTAGACATGTTACTTGTAAGTAACAAGAATTGAAAAAAATTATAATTAATGAACATTCATTTCACTCAGCCCTTTCTGAGCCCTGACTATCTAATTTTTATTGTAAGTTTACATATATAGACCAGCAATAATTGCAAAACCTAACGATACGAGTTTGTTTCGTCTACTAACATGTGCTATCACGATGCACTGTCGTTCTGCTCAGCTGAGATGTTTGACTACTATATTCTTAAGTAAATACCTGAATTACAAAAAAAATCCATAGAAACACTACCTGCAACAATATCATTTATAAATATCTACACAACTGTGGGTGTAGCTGAAGTAGCCAACATTTAATTTTCTAAGTGTTCTTATTGCAAAGAAGAGCTATTTTTATGGATAAAAGATGTGTGGTGCTTGTTTTTTTGAAGTAGTTTCATCCTCACCTCAGAAAGTAAAGCAATATTTGAAACAATGCATTATTATCAAAGTGTGCATACAGGGGGGGAAAAAAGAAAAATGCCTCAGGAGTAATGAAACCATTACAAAGATTATTCTTCAGAGGTAATTAAAAGTGTCTCTATTCTGTGATACAGAAATATTTTTCTTTTTTTATTCAGACTTCATTGCTTTGGAATGATCTATACTACCTGGGATTTACCTGCATTAGCTGTCTGTGTGACTAAGCTTCTACAGTTAAATGCACAGATTAGCATCTCCTTCCTAATTCTCAATTTTTACCCTTGTAAAAGGTGATTCTCCACTGTATCTCCTGACTGAACTGGTGATACGATTATTCCCTAGCTCAGTTCATTCAAAACTGAGCTGGGTTAGTTTAAACACTGTACTTAGCTCACCTGGCTCATTCTCATTGAAAAAGATCACAGAATCGTTAAGGTTGGAAAAGACCTTTAAGATCATCACGTCCAACCATCAACCCAACACCACCATGCCCACTAAACCATGTCCCGAAGTGCCACGTCTACACAGTTTTTGAACAACTTCCAGTGACGGTGACTCCACCACCTCCCTGGGCAGCCTGTTCCAATGTTTGACCAAAAAAATAGTATATATGATAATTATATAAGATACAAGATTTAACTATAAGAGAATTATAATAATTATCGAATTATAAATATATACTAGATGAAGAATACAAATAAATAATAAATATACAAATAAATAATATGGCCAAATATATAAATAATATAAATATATAACATATTCATTATATATTAAATAATTATATAATATGTAAGATAAAGGGTAATCACATGAGCCATCCTGTTGGTGCAATAATCTCTGATGGGGAAGTAAGGAACGTTTCATGAGCACGTGAGAACAAAAACCACTTACACCAACAGAGGTCAACAAGGACAAAATGCAGCCTGCCAAAGGAGATTCATTATACAGTGTTTCACTACTCAATGTTTTAAGCAAGCAAATGCCAGCTGTTTAGGGAAAACAGTTTGGGAATTCGCTAAATTCATACAGTTGTCTAAAAGGCAATGATAAACAAATCTAATAATGAAAATATTCCTCATGAAATAAATGCGGTATAGTATGATGTTGATTATTTATGATTATTTTCGTTTTGGAGGAGAAAAATTTGTAAATAAATGGATCATTATTCATAGAAGAAAAACATACTGCTTTATTTTCATACAAAGTCACCAGTACACAAAAAATTATGGCTACTCAGCAGTTCAAAGGAAAAAATGTATTCATATCCAGCAAGTGACAAGCTTATATTTTACAAATGTACCACCTGAATGCTTACTTTATTTTAGCCTTTGTCAGTTAACTTCCATCAGCTGAAAGCGGACATTGATTTCCGAGTGCTAAATTATCTTCTAACACATGTAAAAGAAGCTATGGCA
Organism: Phaethon lepturus; assembly: GCF_000687285.1. Taxonomy (NCBI): domain Eukaryota; kingdom Metazoa; phylum Chordata; class Aves; order Phaethontiformes; family Phaethontidae; genus Phaethon; species Phaethon lepturus. The sequence goes on along the minus strand of NW_010565528.1, from coordinate 20,691 downwards.
GCCTCTGAAGCTGGCTATTACAGTGGTTATTTTGACTATGCAAGGTATTGAGTAGAAGGAAAGCCAAGAAAAACTACAAAGGGGCCAGACAGACAAGGCCAAAATGTCTTCTTTCATTTTCCCAGTTTTAAAGAGAATATTAATATTACTCTGAAAGTATCACTATCCCCATCTTATTAATTGGGCTCTATTTCTACCTACTGTAACTATGTTCCTTTGATGTCCATCTGCCAACCTATTCTCTTATGACAAAAAAAAAAAAGATTAAAAAAATAAAATATCTGAGTGACCCACTGACTGTCAGAGAAAACTGCATGCGCTATGAGGATGCAGCCAGATCACCTGGAGGTGAAAAAGCAAAAAGAAAAGTAATTATTTGGTAGAAAACAAGAACAAAAATCCATGGACTAAGATCCTAAGAGGAAACACACAGCAAAAGTTAAGATAGTCCTTTCTGTGAAGAAAATTCTGAAGCAACCCTCCTCCACCCCATTCTGGCCAGTATTAGTAGCAAAACCAAATTCCTCTATATAATCTAATTGTACAAACTAAAAGTTGTTTTTTAACTTCGTCTGCATGCTGACTATTTGAAAAGGATGCGACCAATGTGAGTCCTCTCACATGCTACTGGATGGCAACGGGCAGCAAAACAAAGTTTCAAATACATGCTGCATATATGCAAGATAAAAAATTAAATGCCATCTTTACTTACCCTCAAGTTATCTACATTGCACATTGACTTAATTGCATTCAAATTCCATAAATTCTCTCCTTCTGTTGATGTAAACACCACTCGTGAATAGCGATCACCTGAAATTACAGGAGGGGAGTTTATGGATTATTTGGGTGTGTCTGGTATCAAAGACTGAGACAAAATCCCACCATTCCAGTGATGCAGATGAAATCTTTGTCAGGTCATGGGAATCCACCTCCCTTTTCAAGATGAGCTGTTTATCTGTAAGACTCAGTCCACATTAAAGTTTCAGTTTCCTTAAACTGCTTATAGTAAATATAGCATCTTCAATATTATATACCACTTAGAAGCTCTACACACTTCTATTCAAGCAAACTATCTTCTGAAATATGACAAACAAATAAAAATCAAAAGATCTAATCAGCAAACTATTAAATTCTTGGCACAGCATAATGGCAGTGCACACATAACAGTAATCAAAGGCTGATTTAGTAAGTCATTTGGGAATATAAATAATAATTATAAAGCTGTTTCTACAAGAATGTTTTTGCTTTAGAAGCAAATGACTGCAGTGGAAATTGTTGTGATATCCTTGAGGCCACTTTTAAGAATTCTACAGTTTAGACGCTTAAATTACAAATTAAATCACATGTATTAGAAGACAGCTTTTAGGAAAGAAAATAATTATTAGTGGAAGTGAGATCTTTATGCATAGCTAACAAGGGAAACATATATACCAGCACAAATATATGGTACTGCGTAATGCCATATGGTACTTCGGGTTATGAAACATTATGACGTTAATTACAATATTCCAAAACCCAAAAGGCTGCACTTTTCCCACTGCTGTGAACGGGCAGAGTTTTTGCCTTTCACAAAGCTGTAATGGAAAGACTCAGGGGCAGAGCTTTACGATCTCTGACCGTGCCTTAGGATCAAAGAAACTGAAATCTGTTGATCCTGAAGCAGACAAAGAAAGAGACCAGGAATGACAAATATGGCTCAAGAGGAAATCAGCTGTTTTCTCTACATAACGGACTGGCAAACTTTCCCATAGAAGCACAATTCCTTCATGACTGCCACAAGTGAGACTACGCAGAAACAGCAGTGGAAAGAATGAGACTATGCAGAAACAGCAGGCAGGATAAGAGGAGTTAATTCTGCTTCAAGCTGCAGTTAATGCCCAGTAGAGTTTCGAGTACATTTCCTCATCCTTATGTGAGATCTGCTCAGTCTAATTTGGTTCTGCTCCTAGGAACAGAAATGACGACCTTGCTCACATCCTCTCACTTAGATGTCAGACCATACTGTAATAATAATAATAAAAAAAAAAGCTGTCTTCCACCCTGGTTTTTACTGGTCATTGCATTCTCAGATCAAGTAATATAAACAAATAATTTCACAATTATGTTTTTGTGCTCTGTTATCAGTCCTCACATATTGAAGGGGCTGCAAAAGAGCCCAGGTCATTATATGAATAAAGGCGAGATCTACATCTGCTAATGCGCGCTCTCTGCCAGAACAGGACTTATCACAGTTTTGCAGTATGCCTTGTAAAAAGTCAGTAAAGACTTCTTTGTCTTTTCTGTCCTCTAGTTTAACTTAGACAGCTTCGTAAGTCTTCAGTACTTTAAGGCGGGTTTTGGTTTTGGTTTTTTTCTTAATTTATTTTTGTTTCTTTGAGGGGTGTGTTTTGTTTGGGTTTTGTGTGTGTAGTTTTTGTGGCGGTTGTTTTTTTTTTTTACCTCCGAAACAAACCCCTAAATTCTGGACAAGGTATGACCTGTGTATGTCTTTTAGGACATATACAGGAAAAGCATTTTGATTTACATTTTTTTTACAGGTACATTAGTGGCACAGATAAAACACAACTCTTCCCTAGTGAGAATTAAGTGTTACCTCTATAGTCATACACAAAACACTGCTTTTACAATGATCAGCATTTCCAATAACTAATACAAATCTGTACAGGAAGCGGCACCACTTAAAGGAAGCACTTTAAGTAAACACAGTTGCTTCTGAGGAAGAGCCAATAGAACACAGCATTTCAGCCCAATTTCTTCAAAGACTTCTACATGCAGAGAGAAGGTGCTTATTGTGAATATACCAAGCAAAAAATATTTTGCTAATAAGGCATACAGAAGAGCTCAGAAATCATTCAATTGGCAGAAGTTTTTAGCCTTCCTTGCAGCATTTCTCCGCTTACTTGGAATATCGCAGAAAAAGGTATCCTTGTGGAAGTTCCAGTCCGCTTGCCTCTTCTCTCTTTCGTAGTGATCATCTAACCATCTGTCATCTTGATGACTAAAACAGAATAAACAGTTTTACCTTATCTTAAAAAAGGAGATTGTTAAAAGGAGTATCCAAACAAGCCACACATCTTAATAGCTCTTACGTATTAAAAAAACACATATTTTTACCAACTTGACTTTGGTATTAAAAAAATGAAACATTTGTTGAATTTTTTGTTATTATAGACTTCAAAGGAAACTACACTGAGACCAGTACTGAAACCATCCACAATTCAAAGAGATAACTAAAATGATACATTCTTTTAAAGAGCTTGTGGTGGGAAATACGTAGTTCTATGTGAAAGTCCTTAAGAACTGTACAAGACCAGATTAAATATTTATATGAAATCGGTGGCAGTATATACATTAACTTCAGAGGGTATTAGAGTAAGTGCCATGTACACACATAAAAAACCCAATAAAATAAAATGTATTTTTAATACATACCTTTTAGCTTGCTCATCTGCATATTTGAAAGGATAGTTTGCTAGCGTTGCTTTGTACCCTGTGTTTTTCACCATGTTGTTCCATGTGACCAATCTCTGTCCTATGGCCGTCCCTCTTGGTTCAAAACCCTAAGACAGAGCATTACAAAATTCCATTAATACTTTTCATTCTTTAGCTCAAACAGGAAAGTGGAAACATGATCAAAGTGATGGATAGTTTTCATTATGAAGCATAGTTTCTCCAGGCATCTACTTTTAAAGGTAAAATGCTTTATGACAGGTCAGACAAAATAATGACCAACTGTATAGAGTGACAAGGGATTAAGAGTTCTTGCATGTACTACTTCTCTCCCTGAGAAGTGATGATGATTTAGTCTATCAAGTGTTCAACACTTCATTTTCAGAGCAAGGGTGTTCTACAAAGTCCTTTTCTGTATCTCAATTATCACTCTTTACTGATTAAATATGATTAAAAAACAGTGAAGTATATCTTCTCTATTTCTCCAAGAATAAGGCAAATTTTTAAATAATCTTGAAAGTGACTGAAACAATTTTAGTAATTCGGCCGTTTTCAAGAAATGTCCAATTCATATGGGTATGTACAGGTATATGCTACTATAATATAAATAACAATAACTTACAGGAACTTATAGTATCTTTTTATTTGAGGATAATAACTAAATACTAAATTTTCAATAAAAGTCATGAAAGCTACTCATGGGGAAGACAGCTCATGAAAAGTAAGAAATGAGCACAGTATTTACTAGAATCTGATAAAAATTACTTTCAGTCTTTCAATATGGATATCATTTCATCCCCAGAAGGCACTTAGAATCCCCTTTCCTTTAATAGATCCTGGCCCTCACTCTTTGAAACCTGATGTAGAACTTATGGTCTGTGTTGTACTCTGCTGTACATCTAAAACCGGGATGAATTTACATTATTCAATGTACAGCAGTTCTGTTAAAGGACATATGAGCTGTCAATAGCAAAATGCAGAAGGAATTTCAACTAGCGGATAACACTCTCTGACGGAAACATCAGATAGATAAGCATCTTTCTATCACCGTTAGCTGCTCTAATATCAAGATTTATTTTTTTTTTTTAATTAGAGGAATTACAAGGCTCTTTACCACCTCATTCCTTTCGTGAAGTCATTAGACAGAACTTGCTTCTGCAAGCTTACTACCAATCGAATCTCTCTGGAAACTGATGCCCTAACAGATTCATAGTTCAGGGAACCTTTCCAAGCACATTCAGAGTCAGTTTTTCCTCTGGGCAGATCTCAATTTACGAGGAATATATCAATTGCTGTACTTGCATCACTGAAAAACCAGCAAACCAAAAATACTTATTTGACAGTACAATTAATTAATGATTAATATTTACCTACCAGCAATGGATCAGAGAAATCTGGAAGATCTGGAACTAATATTCCAACCAGCGCACACACCACTATTAACACAGTACACATGCCCAGGACCACCACGGGCCAGTCGGCTATCAGCGCAGCATAGCTACATGGAGAGGAGCAGAGAAAAAGAGGTTACAGAAATAAAAGTTACACACAAAATTAATCCATACTTCTCTAAAGAACCATGTTGAAACACTGACCTGTTTTCTTTGTTTTACGTGAAATTAAGTTAGCTATCACACATAGGTGGAAACCCACTCGGAAACATTTTATTTCCACATTTTTTTTTTTTTTTAAGTAAGAAAACAAAAAACACCCCCGCTTTCTATCAAATCTCCCTACTGAAGATATATATATTCTTATATAGAAACGTTTTTCATATCAGACTATTATTTTTTCCCCCAGGATTCTGACAAAAACGCAGGCTGTATCTTAGATTCTCTTTGTGCTGCTACAGAGGAGATTAACTATGGGCTACTGAAATAGATACTTTGGTTGTTTAGTACCTATTCAGTATTTAAAACTGTCATAGCAATAATTTACATGAAATGCTTTTACATTAAAAAAATGCAATATAAAAGCATATGTGAAGTGAAAACTGTTGTTTAAGACTGAACACTATTTTTTTAATATAAATACTTTCTTCTTAACTTTATACTTAACTTTTGGCATGGATATTATCCATGGTTGGGGACCACTAGAAAAACAGATGTTTTGTTAAAAATTTAATGATAGAAAACATCACGGTTTCTGCCTTGAAAGCTTAATTTTTTTAAAGAAAAATATCAGAGAGGAGAAATCAATTTTGAAGTAGAACCCAAAAGAGAACATTTCCTCTACATTTAAAAAGAAATATTCAAACCCTATATACTAATGATTCATAAAATTTGTTGTAAAATCAAAGGTGCAAGGGAGTTGCGACATGATACATAAAATAATCAGCATTAATTGTTTAGTCTTCCACTGTAACACTTATCCTTGGAACTCCTAGTTCATTCTAAATTTTATAAGTGCAAGAATTTTTATACGCAAATCTGATTTTCATCATTCTAATAAATTATTTTTGTTAAATAGGCAGAAGAGTATGAGAAAAGAAAACGAAACACAGAAATCTTCTTAATAATTTTTCTCACAGTAAAGACTTGAATTCATAGAGTTTATGTTTCAAGGGCAACATTGTCTAATCTTGGGAGCACTGAGAGTACAGAAAGTTCCATAATGTTTAAAAGGCATTAGAAAAAAAAATGAAACACTATGAATCATTCTGTACCAATTGTCTCTGTACACACTAAATATTGATCAAGAAGGTCTATACTCTTACTTCCTCCTTAACATGCAACGGAACATGAAAGTTGACAGCAGAGTGCTCTCTCTACATATTGTCTTAAAAAATTATGGTTCTTCTTCATTTTCAGGGCAACTCATGATCTAATCACAACTCAATTACTGGCTCCACAGAAATTTTCTGTCCCATGGCTAGAGAAGGGAGGTAATGCCCAGCTCCCCACCCCAGCAACAGCTTCCCAGTTTTCCAACTGTAAAATCAACAGCAGTGAGCAAGCTTATTGCTGACTTTCCGTAGCATGTGGAAATAGGTATGGGCAGGGGTCTAAGTACAGCTTTAAGGAGCAAGGAAGTCCAAAGTGCTGGGTGTACCTCAATTTCCCATTAGGTAAATGTGGAATAATTCTTACATTCTCACACAAGAGGTTAATTAGCAAAAGCTTGAAAAGCAATCTGAAGTGCAAGTTTTTATTAAAGTGAATCACAAAGGGGCAGCTTGCCAAATGAGCAAGCATACAAAGTAGAAGTGAAGTAAATGACCTAACAGAATTTTCCTATTTATAGGACTAAATGTTTTCATAAACACCAAGCTAGATTGACTAGCTATTAGAGGCATTTGCTCTGAAGTCATAAAAATGATACCCAAAAGTTTTATTTTCCAATTCATCACTAGTGCCAGATTTACCGCTTTGACACGTTGTCTCTACACTTCCATTCTCACTTGTGCAGCTCTTAAAATGGTTAAATTCTTCAGTCACCAGCTCTAAAAGAAACGGTGTCCTGGGTGAAGTGTTTAACAAGTTAATAAGCCATGTACAGCAAGCAGTGCTGGTTTACACCTGCAAATTTGTCCTGTTTCTTGTACCACATACTGAAATTCAGATAAGCAAAGCTGCCCTGGGCTAGAAGATCACAAAGGACTAAGCAAGCTATGTTTTAATTTTATTTATCTGAGCATCATTTGCTGCTGCTGAGGGCTCTGTCTCCAACCAAGTTGCCTAGAGCCAGCCCCGATCCCAACCCAGCGTAAGTGGCTAAACAGATGGCAGTTATTTTATTTTTCACCCGTTAAAAAGCCACTAAAAGAGTTTAGTTACTTTTTATTCTCTCTGTGAAAAGCAAGCCACTGCCCTCACTTAGATTCTATGTAAATGACCACTTGCCTGAAAATACTGTAAAAATATCTGACAAGGAACACTGAAATCTGCACAGATTTTAAAATTCTGGCCCAGTGTTTATGGAGAGACTACTTGTCTCTCCATGAACAGAGCACGTGGCTTTGGCCACTTTCCGTGGTCTATCCCGTTCCCGCTCTCCCAGGATTCACAGGTGTGTGATTAGGGATGTTAAAGAGCATGTCCCTGGCTCCCTCCTCCAGTGTTTACTTAGGGATCCACTGCAGATCAATTCTTCTAAAGGTTGTTTCAACTTGCTGAGGCTATCTGCCTCCACAATCTCCTGTGGCAATTTCAGAAATTCACCACCTACTGCGTAAAAAAACCAAAAAAAACCCCAACTTTTTTTTTTTTTTTAATCTGTTTTAATTTGATTGCCTACTATTTTCCTTGAACATCCCTTACTCTTGCATTGTGTCGGGAATAAAAGCTTTGCCATCACCTCATCTACTGCCATTATGATTCTGCAAACCTCACATGTGACAGTATCAGACCTTACCTTTTTGGTAACTTGAATGGTCTGGCTGGCCTGGAAGGATGGAAAAAGAGAGTAATTGAAAATATATGAAATATACATGCATGTGCCAATTTGTTTAATTCTTCCCATACATGGATAAGCAAATAAATAGCAAAAATCAACTATTTTAAAATATGAATAATTTTAAAAGGCATACAATCATATTCAACTGAGTCTTTGCAAACAAGTAATTCAGAGAATAATTACAGCTACAAAGACAGCTGGGTTTTCAAAAGTAGAATTTTGGGGATTTTGGGGATTACTCTTCATCTTCATTCATGATGTGTCTCAAGCAATACAGCACATAAATGTAATTATGATGGAATATTGCATCAAGAAATATAAAGCTTATATATTTATTTCCTCAAGAAATATAAATCCATTTTAATTTAACTGTTATAAGAAGTAAAAATTGTATAAAAGCAAAATTTTATCAGCTGTAATTCACCGCTGCCTGGAAACGCTCCAACCCGACAAAGCAGGAGAGCTGCTAACTGGGAAATGCCCACAGGTTGCACGTAGCAGTAAAAATTGCTCCTAGCAGCCATGAGGAAGCTGGAGGAGAAAAGCATAATAACCAATCTGCAGTTGCAGTAACTCAAGGATTGAGGAAACACAGAGACAAGGATTTTCTGTTAAATCCAGCCACAAAAAGTTACGAAAAGTCATCAACCTTCTGACTGTAGTCCAAAATGCACAAATCTGACTGTCGGAGGTACTGACCATACTCAATTTTACATGTAATGCAAAAAACTTCTAGTACGACCACAAGAACAACAGACTCAGCAGCAGCTAAAAAGTACAGAAACCCAAATAAACTCATTTCTGAAATGATTTTGCAACAGTAAGTTGCCCGAGGCTGAAAAGAAGTTGTGGCAGGCTCAGGGGACTTCTCGCCATCCTATCTACAGCCTCAACCACAAAACCAACTTTTCTCAGCTAAGGCTAGACAGAAAGAAGAAAGTAGGCACTGAAGACAGAACTCACTAAACTTGAATCTGAAGTTAGTAGTAACAGGACTCCGTGTTAAGAGAAATGCTTAAACAGACAAGTCCTTTCATCAACTAACTCGGCACCAACGGAGAGTGCAAACTGAATGCGTGCTTCCGCGCCTGTATGAAAACGGGGACAAAGCTACACAGGTAACAGATTTTTGTAATTGCAGCATTGACTCTTGGCTTTACAGATTAGAGGACATAAATCCACATGTGTTAAATGTTAATATGGTGATTCAAACGTATTCCTAGCTTTTTTTGGTAAAGATTTGCATTTCTGTATGTTCAGTCACTTGTGAAAGCGAGTTCCATTCTTGTCTGTGCCATAATGCACCTCACCGTGAGCAACAATGCCATACAACTACTTGGCACAACCAACAGCCACCCAAGGACAACAACTAGTACAGGCTGTTGTAATTCAGGTTTATACTGATTAATATATAATGACATTATATTAATATAATGACATTAATATAATTATAATGACAATTCAGGTTTACATTGGCAGATAAAATTGCCTTCTGTATCCTCAGACGATCCTTACTGGGATCTCCACGACTCTACAAAGGGTTAGCCGGTTCACCCGGCCAGCCGTGTCCACATCACTACGCAAGCCCCCAAATACAAGGGTTTGCTCGGACAGCAAGGTACAGAGCTGCCACAGAATCATCTGTCCTCAAAAAGCTGAGACAAACATTTGTTGGGAAGGACCACCATGTAACTGATATCGTTCTGGGCGCCTTCTCGGTGTATCTTCTTGTATATTCACCCCTTCCACAGCGCGCTCAGCCTTTTCTGCATGCAAAATCTTAGTAGACGTGCACATTTTAAATCCCTCTTCAAACTTTAACCTATCTTTCATTTATGTCTCTGTAACCATATGTCAAAACAGATTTTCTTAACAGAATGTAAAATTTGCTTAGATAGAACTTTCAAAAATTAACTGAAGCTAATTTGGTTTACACAAAAGAGGTAAAAATACCAACACGACCCTTCCTCATCCTCCCCCTTTCCCATCAAAACCAAAGTACATTTCCCTCTGTTTCCTCCACCTGCGAAATATATTCAGTGCTGAACAAATGATGATGATTAAGTTCTTCAAAGTTCGGGAGGGTTAAAGGTCACACCTGCTATCAAACTGTTTTGTTTCGAAAAGCATGCATTAAAAAAACCTGTGTCCACCCGGGTGAATTCCAGCAGTGTAACCAATCCCTTGCAGCTGTTGTGATGACTCTATTATATCAGTCAATAGGAAAAGTTATCCCTGAAAACTATGCCCCCAAAATTCTTTAGTTATGCTCTAAAATACAGAAATGCATGGCAAAAGCAGATATTTCCCACTTAATTAACACTGCTGTGTCTAATTTTTGAACTATTATACTTCCATTTAGCCAGTTTAAATAACGCCACTAAGCTCAAAAAAAAAAAAAAAGTCTAGACAGGAAAAAAAAAATCCTCATCAGTTTTCATGAGAAAGAAACGGTGAATTCCATAATTGTGCTGGGACAAAAGCCAAACTGATCTGTGTATTAAATTACCTCTGTACTTAGTTCTCACAAGTTTGATAGCGGAAAGTGACAATCACAGTTGTTTGTGACGGAACTAGCACAACCAAGTTATTACATAAATTACAGTCACTGATTAAAATCTAATACAGACTGCGCACCAAGGGGGAAGAAGGGAAGGGGGAAGAAAAGGACAGGCTTTATTCTACCACCATTTACTGCAAGTCTCAGCCCCTATTCAACAGATGCTTGGCTTCATCCTGTCCTTTCCTAATGGCGTAAACTGAGCACCACGCAATTAGGAACCACATAAAGGAAGGATAGCTAGAGTGGTTAAAAACCCTAAAGCTTTCTCAACATCAGACGTATTTGTTTGACCAGCAGCCTTCTGTGCAACACAGTGAAAAGGGGGAATGGTGTATTTAAAAAGCATTGCAATAACATCCAGAAGTTTACTGTAGGAACTAACAAGAGCATCAGGAGGACAGATGAGGGCACCCGTTTGGACTGGACTACTACAGCTCTAATATTCACCTCTCCAGATAAATAAGCACTTACCCTCAGCATTTCCACCCATATTTTGAACAGTGAGGTAACAGAAAACATTTGTACCTTTGTGTACATACCAACCTAAAGAGGGGCAGTTCACATGTGTTAAAAAAAATACTATTGTTTTACATTTTTCTCAGCCCGAGAAAGACGACGACTAGTGCCCTCGCTTTGCGAAGGGGAACACACCGTGCCACTCGGGCACGTCCCGCCGTCGGGTTCTCAACAAAGCCAAAGGTGCCTTTCAGTTACAGCACCGAATGAGTTTTCTCATGGAAGTTAACAGACTGGCCATGAGTATAACAGAGAGGGGAGTTCGGTCCTCATTTCAAGAACCACAATGAAGAGCAAGCTTTTGGAAATCATAAGATCTTACTAAATCTAGTTCTATAACCTTCATGTTACCGGACCATTACGTGGCACAAAGCAATGTCTCACAAGCGTGCTCCTCAGCATGGGACCCTTCCAAATGAATTTAACACTTAATAATAAAATTATGGATGGTTTACTGTTTTTGTAGTGCATTTGTTTTATTAATCTAATGCATTTCAGGGGAATACAAATCTGAACGTGTCAGAGGACAATAAAAGTACCTAGATATATTCTTTTGCAATCTTTTTCTTCACAAACCTCAGTTGTGAGAGAGGTATCAATTTAAGTAACCACCTTTGCCTCACACCACGAGGAAGCAACGCTAGCTGCTTCCTCAGCAGGTGCAAGAAACCCTGCAGAAGGTAGCCATGAAATCAAAAATTAGGAAAATGGGCTGTGTTTTGAAGCATATTTTGAAGAGTTTTTTCTACCTGTCGTGGAGCAACCAGCATTTAAAAAAAGTCTTAGCATCTATCAGTAACCTAAAAGGTTGAAAGAGTTATTAGTATGATTTTGAACAGGAACATTGCTGCCTACATTGATAATAACTGTTTTTTTAATACCAACTAAAAAGCATCAATACATTCCAAAACATACGTTTGTACTACCTTATCCAAACAATACCTTTCTAAAACATTTTAAATTCCTATTATAATTCTGGATATTGCCCTGGCTAAACATCTGATTTCTGATTTATTTCATGCCACTTAGATGCAATTAATCTCTGTTTCACAGTGTGCAGATGTAGAGACCAGAGCTGAGATGCAGAAGGGCTTTTCCCCTTTTTTCCTTGAAGGAACAACAAAACAGTTAGACTTCGAGCTAAAATTAATGCCCGTGGGGCTACCACCCTGGCGTGGGGCACAGAGGCAGTGCCTGGGATTGTCACGCCCCTTCTAAGGTGTAAGGAAACAACAAAGAGCATCACAGATAAATCCCAAACTGCCAGTACGGGTGCTTCTCCTCTGTCTCGTTCCTGGGAGAGAGCGGCTAAGGGAAGCAGAAAGCTGCGCTCCCGGCAGCAATATCCAGCTGATTCTGGTGCTTCGCTGTAGCAAAGGCAGCTTCCAGCCTTGGCTGAAAGGTACCACCTCCCAGCTGCAACCGGCCCTCGCTGAGGAAGCATCGCTCTTCTTCAGACCATCGCCTGCCACCAAGCAGTTCATTACGAACCCCCAGCTGAACGCAGTAGAAGCGTTGCAGAAAGACGCACC
>NW_010565528.1:0-8204 GCF_000687285.1 Phaethon lepturus | reverse complement strand
CGCTCTTCCTACTTCACCGCAGAAACTGGTCTCAGATGAACAAGTACTGACTTCTGATAAATGACTTCAGCAAATGCGGCAAGTCCCCCATGCCCGGGGACGTCTGAATACGAACAGTGATGACAGCCAACGCTAATTTCAAGGCTCAAACCCAGGCGTGAGCGTAGCACAGAAATGGTCAGAATAACAGAAACTTGACAGATTAGGAAAAGCCCTATTTTCCAAACAATCGTTCAGAGAAAACTAATTGGTCAAGAGGCTGGTCTCCTTCATTGTGGCGCTGAATGGCACAGAATTTTGAAAATAAGTGTATAGCTTACGGCTTTTTTTCATAAAGCAGTTGTTCCAGGGCTGTAAATGATCACTAATAGTACTGCAGACAGCAGCAGCAATCACACAACTGCTCCAGCAGAACGGGATCCAGAATAAATGAAAATTGTAGACATTGCGGTAGCTGTGTAACACCTTCAGTTTCTGGCAGTATGGACAGATACTGACTGCTTCACATAATATTAATTCTACTTTCCTCATGTGGGTATTCATAAAAAGGATGCATTATTTCTCTTGATACAAATAACATCATATCCATAAAAATGCATAGCGTATTTGTGATACAGTGTACTCTTTGGGACACAAACTACATCTTCTTTCTGAAGCACCTTGTAAACTACAAGTGTCCAAACACAGCAATACCAAAAAATTAATCATTAAAAAGCCAATAGCAGAAAAGCTAATTTTGCACTCTTGCCTTTTGCTTAAAGATTCACTTGAGTAAAAAATGTGAAGTTACAATAAATAGCTGTACTTACTGGAAAAAAAAAAAACCACTTCCAAACAACAACATAAAGACTCCCCTGTCCAAGGATTATGAGGTGTTTAACCTCAATCCTTTAGTTTGCCAGAGGGAAGCTATTCCCTTTGTTGGTAGATCTGGTTACAAGAAGCGATAAAACATAGCTTTTTGTCATTATTACACTCAAGGATAAGCTAAATCCCTGCAGGATAGAATGAGATATGCATCATATCGTACACCTTCCATTAGAACGTAAAATACAAACTAAATCCCAGCAGAGGAAGAAAATCCTTGTGTTTTCAGAACGTTATTGACCCATGAGAACAACGTGAATTGCTCTTAAATATCAAGCTAGCTCTTGCTGCTGTATCAAATGCAACACCTATGTGCTTTATCATTTTAACAATCACTACAATCACTCAGACAACAAATCCAACAGATTAAGTTGCCAAAAAACTTTCTACAAGCCTCCCAATTTAGTTTTTTGCTATCACGTGTAGATTTTTCCTTGATTCTAATAATGAACTCTATCTAGATGTTTTTTACATATGTAGTGTTTATTGTATTTGTCTGCACTTAGCTTTACTTATTTACATCTATAAAGGAAGAACAGGACAACCCACAGCAGAAGGATATAAGGATGACATTCAGTTTTCTGAAAAGTTGCTTTTTTTAAGGTGTTATCGGAAGCAAGAAAAATGCAAAGAATTTTCTTGTTCTCTCCCACATCAAATGTCAAGGAACAATCTAAAAGGACTTTATTTTTTTATCTCTAGATTATCAGGGTGAGATGATCTGAAACTAACTGCTATTTCATCCCATTAAAAACTGTGAAATCTCAATGTTGCAGCTTTGCTTAACCTTATACTTATGAATTACTTCCGCTAAGACTATTCTTATGCATGAAATTAAGAAAAATGAAAGTCTTCGTAGTAGCTATTTGGTGTTTCTATTATAGATGTCAATTCACATGTTTATAGTTGAGATACCAAGCTTTACATAGGTTCTCATCTGCTCTTCCTGTATTCTTAGCTACCTCTTCGGTTCCAGCTGAGGATCTACTCTATGTTCACAGCAAGTATGAGCAAATACAATTGCTTTCCTTCCAGAAAGGCAATGTTAAGGAAGGTGTTAACAACAATAAAATCAGTGTCTGAGTGATTCTTGCTCTACCTGATTTAAATTTAGCGTAAAAGTGTATGCTTTATTGACCTACTGCACACTGGGTAAAACCAGATTCCTTAAACATCAGTGGCAAACCCTATACACTTAACTAAGCCAAGGTTTTGCTCAGTTTCTTTCTGCTATGAAATCAATATTAAACGTTATTAACCTACTTGGAAAAAGGATCAGGTAGTTTTGACATCCCCCAATCACAAACATCTGGCTCACGCCAACATAGGCAGGAAAATATGTTTCCATCAAGTCAACAGAGATGGGAAAAGACCAATGCAATAATATTGACATCCTATACCTATATCTATATATATTAATTTGGAAGTTATTTTGAGAAGTTTAGTATCGCAATACGATTCATTATATGCTAAAATTAAAACTTCTATTAATTTATAGCATACAGATTACTTGAAATTGAAATGCTCCTATAAACATCTCCAAGGTTTGGGGTTTGGTTCCCCTCTGCCTTTTCCTCACTGCTCCATATAGATGGTATACATGCAGGCGCCCAGGATTTACTTATAGACTCTTCAGTTTACGGTTCCTTAGAACCTCATTTTTGCAATGCTGACTTTTAATGCCTTCCCTCTTTCATCTTCAACAACTGACTAAATATTATCAACTGCTAGGAGAGCTGTCTCTTTTCCTTAATAGCATCTGCTTGGTTCGCTTGTCTTGAACAGGAAGTAAATCAGCTTCTCTGTAGGAAAATCTGACAGCATATGAAGGAGCCAAGTAATATACACTGTAAAAATATTTTTAAACTTAGCTCTAATGAGTGTAGCCACTCTTAAACACAGTTCTCGAACTGTCAATAGGAAAACTGCCATCAAACATAGTTAAACAGGATTGCCCCAGCTTTAAATGGCAAAGTTTATACATAACTTAAAGTATATGCTTCTTCAAAATGTTTAATTGAAGATATATATATATATTCCTTTAACTTCTGAAGCACTAAGGGCAGGACACATGTAGTACTGCTTGGCAAGTTAAACAAAAGTTCTGAACTATTCAAGACAATAAAAAAGGCTTAGTAAAATACCACCATGAATCATTATTTGAAAACAAGCCAACAGCTAATTTGGAGCAGACTAATATTATTTCAAGATCCTTCACAAGTCGAAAACCATTACTCTTTCTTCTTTTCTCGGTAATTACAGTGAAATTAATAGATATGTTCTGGGATTTAAATGATGACTAGAGTGGTTTTCAGCATTTTTACTGGCAAAAAGTTCCTCCCTTAGAAATATTTTATTTCAAAGCTGTTTTTATTACACTTCCCAGTTGAATGGAGCAATGCAAGGTCATGGTCACATCTTGTATTTCTCTGACAGACAGGAAATTAACATGACCCAAGAAATCACAACATACACACAAGAAAAACTCCATCCCATGATACCAAAGAGAATGAAAGAGATGTGCAAGAACACCTATTTTTATCAAGTTATTTCTCCACGAAGGCTGAAATCCATATTCTTATAGACATTAATGATTGACATTAAGCATATGTAAGTTTGACTTTGGAGTAGGAAGACTTCAGACTGTCATATATCACACTTCAACTGGTATATACTTCAGCCTTCCTTCCTGTGCAGATGCAAGAATTTGTAAGTCATCGGGGGTTCAGTTTTGCTCTCAGAAAACTTCCTTTGACCAGAGAGCATTTCTGAAGATAAGACTACAAGCCCTTACTGTTTCTCCAAATTGTTAGACTGACTACGGGGACAAGAGCCAGTTTTTTATCTTTCTACATATTTAATCCCTTGCAGCAAATGAAAGCACTGTTACTTAAGCAATTTTGTTCTAAATTTAGCAAAGTATTTCACTTCGAACATACATTGCAGCGTTGAGCTGCTGTTCCAATGTCTGTGAATTTAGTCACTTAGAATGTCATTTTAAAATCATATAAAACAAGTGTATATTCAACACAATTAAAAGATTTACAAGAATTTACTAGGTAATTACACAAAGAAGGACCTTTAGTTTATGCTGACATAGATGAAAAACTGTACATACATAATGCAACACCACCTTTTGTACCTCCCAAGATTAAATTTCTTTTGCCTGTTCAGTGCGAAGCAAACAAAAACTGGAGTATTTACTGAACATTTAAAGGTTTTCAGTATTGTAGCTAAGATCCCCCCAAAGCACTGGAAGATTAAACAGACTATAAAACAGATTCAGTATAATCAAAACTGTTCAGCAAAAAGTTAGCAAAAGTTCATCCACTTGACTGAATGAACTAAACATCCTACACACTGGAAATGTAACCCAAGAATTTTGTGGAAAGACATCCCATCAGCATCAAAGAAAATACTGGAAAAGAAGGAGAATCAATATACGTAAGCTCTTCTAGTCCAGCACATTAATCTATTTAGTATTTTATTTTAAAAAATACCCCACAACTAATTTACAAAGAGAGGGCCAGGCTTTCTGAAACGTGATCAGGATTTCCACCTGTTAACTTCCCTTATCTGTACTGATCTCTTAGTGGCACCATCTCCTTTCTATTTTGCATTGATAGTCAAGGCTTTAAGAGATTTCTTTATTCAGCAGATATCCTGGGCAGAAATCTCATAGCAATCTGAGTGTAGCAAAATTAATGCCAAAGTCAGGGGCCCTGTGTATTTCCCTCTTGCAATGCGCTTGGGGTTTTTTGTTTTGTTTTACTGTTCAAGCACCACTGACTACTTAAAAGCGTGCACATCAATTATTACTTACTAGGAGATGAAGACAACATTGAAATATCATCAGAGAGGAAGGACAAGTGATTTTGCAAGAAGCTCAAGACGAAAATAATTACGACAACTTACAAAGAGCTTTTCAAAGTCAATGTTCCTCATTCTGCACTTTCCCCCCACATAAGGAAGACTGAAAATTTTTAAGAAGTAGGAATACCGAAATCTTTCAAATCCCATCTCTTTAAGAGTGCTGAAAATCAGGTCACTGATTTAGTTTAGCCTTTTGCTCTCTGTTGTCTCGTGCTGTCTTGTTTCACACTTGAACCTGATCACAAGCTACTATTAAATTAAAAGTGGATGAGAACAACTATACACAATCAAAGCATTCCAACAAACTGCCGTCGTTTTGGCTTTTCTGTCACGTGATTTTTTTTTTTTTTTTCCTAAATAGGTGTACACAAATGCTCAGTTTTAAAAGTCATCTCAAAAAACACACTGATGAGTCCTTTTCAAGAATGAACACAGCTGACGCTGTGGTTTTCCAGCCAATTTAGTACAAAAGAAAGGACCCATGTTTTTTACCATTTCCCTCACATTATCAGCTTTATGCCTTCTGAAGACTGCAGTTCGAAGTCCCAGCAGATTGCTAGTTAATTACTAGCTCTTCTGTTGTTCAAGGAAAGGTGAGGGATACAGGGCACGGGAAATTCATCTTCAAGCACACACAGAACCTGGAGTCTGTAAGTGGCAGAGACAAAAGGTCAAAATACGGCCAGGATGGTACTCAGCTGCACTCAGACCAGAGCAGGAACCTTCCAAGTCTCTATTTCCCAATGCAAAAATGTTTGCTTCAAAGCAATCTGGAGTCTAGACAAATAACTAATGCTTAATTAGTACAATTAAAAGCCTGCAAAAATCCCTTGGACTGCCTAATGAATGAGATTTTATTTTAAAAAAGTGCATTTACTATTTTTCTAGGCATGTTATTTTTAATTTGGTCAGCCATTGAATTATAAATGGCATTTTTTATTTGAATTCCTGTCTCTGTGTGTCAGCCCTTCGCTTTCAGCTCTGTGCAAGACTAATAGAAAGTGCAACATGTTTGCACAGCCACCAATGCACAATAATTATCATGCGAAGAGTAAATGAATTAATAAAACCAGAATAAACCTCTTAAGGTATCACACTCAGGAATAATGTAAGACTAAAAGTAAAAAATGAGTAAAATGAGCAAAAATGAGACAGCACAGCTCAAATTATTGACTGCCATGAAAAACTATTTCCAAGAAAGAAAAAGAACCAGTTCATTTGTTTGGTCACAGGGAGAGCTCTTCCTCCACACATGCACAACAGAGAATCCCACATTTGGGCTCAGATTCAGAAGGATGCACAAGAATGCTACACAGTCCCTTTCCGTTCCTCAACTGCTTTAAAATCCCCAAGTATGCCACCAGGCTGTTAACGCTGGGACATGAAAGGCAGCATGGAGTTTGTGGTTCCCATGTGCCTCCAGCCTCTTTGTTCTGGGAAACCACTGGATAAAGAATTCCTATTTTAGCATGGAATAAATGGCTTAAATGAGAATAGAGCCAGAATTTGTATTTTTTCCATACAAATTAGCAACACGCAGGAACTCCTGATCTACAGCACAAATCAAGATATTTGCAAGGCTGAATGAACTGGTGGTAGCAGCTTCTGCTTTGCAGTTGCTAAAGGTTGACAAAAAGTTGCAGAAACAACCTTCAAAAATTTGACCTAAAGGATTATTTTTAAAGAGATCTATTTTTAATCTTCCTAGGGGAAGGGAATAAGTCTGTTATTAATCTATAACACAGGATATGTATTTTGTACAAAAGACTTTAGTACACATTTCATATAAAAAGTGAAAACAAAAGTATCTTTTAATCCATCAAATACAGCAGAAGCTAGCAATCTTCAAAATGGAAAATGTTTTAGATAGGTGGAAAATACTTAAAAACACTCCATGCAGGAGTTCTTGTGAACAGTTCATGTTGCTGAAATGAGAATATTTGAAAATATTGTATATAGATGTATACATATAATCAGCTCTGCAAGCCACACAGAATGCAGTAGATAACAATTATGCTTTTCCTGGAATCAAGCAGGGAGCTGTTTCATAACAAAGTCTTGTTATTAAGATTGGTATTTGGCAAACACTCCCTCGCTTTTTCAAAAAACAAGAGCTTTTTATTTCTTTCTCCTTCTAATCTTTATACCAAGTAACTAGAAGGAAAATATAAAATGAATAAGAGGCAGCTATGATGTTCCATCCTCACTTCACAGCTTTTTAATTTTTATAGATCTCCTTTTTAAAGGATTAATTACAGTGTAAGCATTCAAATATGTCTGCAATACTGTTAAAACTGTGTGGCACAGAACTCTCTGAGATACAGCAGAACTCGGAATCCCAGAACCGTCACATAAATCTGCAATGGCAAAACAGTTCAAAAGAAGGCTTAAATCTAACTGAAAGGAAGAGGTACACTAAGTCTAAAGACATTAATGCTTTACCAGTTCCCTGACTCTGAAGTACTATGGTTTTTGCCTTGTTTAGAACATAAATTGGTCTAGCAAGCAAAAACTTTGAATCCAGCAATTCAAACTAACTAAGCTTTGGGAGCTAAAGCCTCCAAACTAGGCTGGTGGGGGATGTGGAGCGATTTGCATACACCCCAAAGTCTTAAATCTTAGCCAAACTAATGATTCTGTGAGGCTTGAAACTGGTGTTATTTTCCTGTTCTAGCTTGAGACGACTGCATGATCATGGAGAGATCATCCCACATGACCTTTTAGCCTGTTTTTTTGTTTTTGTTTTTATTTTTTTTTACCAGAGATAATTCAGATACCTTTCAGAACAGTTCTCTCTACTGTTCATCACAGAATCACAGAAACACTAGGTTGGAAAGGACCTTCAAGATCATCAAGTCCAACCATTAATCCAGCACCACCATGTCCCCTAGACCATGTCCTGAAGTGCCACATCCACACGTTTCTTGAACACTTCCAGAGATGGTGACTCCATCACCTCCCTGGGCAGCCTGTTCCAATGCCTGACCACCCTCTCAGTGAAGAAATTTTTCCTAATATCCAATCTAAACCTCCCCTGGCGCAACTTGAAGCCATTTCCTCTCGTCCTATCGCTGGTTACTTGGGAGAAGAGGCCAACACCCTCGTCGCCACAACCCCCTTTCAGGTAGTTGTAGAGAGTCATAAGGTCTCCCCTCAGCCTCCTACGTATCCGGCTAAAGCAGATATGTAGAGTCTTGAAATGTAAGCAATCACAGAATCATTAAGGTTGGAAAAGACCTTTGAGATCATCAAGTCCAATCATTAATCCACACCACCATGCCCCCTAAACCATGTCCCAAAGTGCCACGTCCACACATTTTTTGAACATTTCCAGTCATGGTGACTCCATCACCTCCCTGGGCAGCCTGTTCCAATGCCTGACCACCCTCTCAGTGAAGAAATTTTTCCTAATAGCCAGTCTAAACCTCCCTCACGCAACTTGAGGCCATTGCCTCTCGTCCTAT
>NW_010565527.1:0-9096 GCF_000687285.1 Phaethon lepturus | reverse complement strand
AATACTTCTATTGGTATTTCTTAGGAATATCGTTTTGGCTTTTTCTAAAGTTAACAAGCTATTTGGGAATATGACCCAGGCCCTGTGGCAGTGTGGTTATGGGTGGCAAGGCATGTGGAAGAATATGGGAAGGTATCTAGAAAGCTTCTCACCTCTGATGGTCTGGAACTTCACTCCCAAAGTGTGGAATCCTGATGAAGTGATAGAATGTTTGGAGAGAGAGAGGAAGAAGAAGAAAAATAATAAATGCCCTGGCTATTCCGAAGAGGCACAGCTTATTGTGCTGTGCTGGGGCCTGGCCCATACCTACCAAACACTGCTCAATAGTATTCAGCACCCTCAAGGAAAAGAGAGGGTCTCTGGATCTGAAAACATACCAACAGACACTATGGCTAAACCAGAGACCCAGCCTTCAACTATATCAGTCACCTTTATAACAAAAAAGAAACAATGAAAGTGGAAGTCAACTCATTTAGTAAGGGATGAAGAAGCTTCTCCTAAGAGGGAGCAGAAGATAGAATCAGAAGAGGCAGCCTGTTCTGCAGCAGAGCAGTCACAAGAACAGGAGGAGGAAGGGACTGAAATCATAAATGTAACATAAACCACCTGATCCCTATCCCTAAGTGAGCTGCAAGATATGAGAAAAGGTTTCATCTGTCAACCAGGCGAGCTAATTCTCAGCTGGTTACTCCAATGCTAGGATATTGGGGCTGGTAGTTCAGGAACTAGAGGGGAAGGAAGCCTGGCAGCTGGGAAGGCCATTGACAAAGGGATTGGAAAAAGGGTGGAGGAAAGGGACAACCGGGTTTACTGGATTGTGTGGGTTTGGCCTGGCACATCAGCCCCACAGGAGTATAAAGCTGTGGTGGACATGGGTGCACTGTGTAATCTAATACCATCAGATTACAAAGGGGCAGAACCGATCTATATTTCTGGAGTGACGGGAGAATCCCAAGAACTGTCTGTGTCAGAGACTGAGGTAAGCCTTAACTGGGAATGAGCAGCAAAAGCATCCTATTGTGACTGGCCTGGAGGCTCTATGTATCCTGGGCATAGACTACCTCAGGAGAGGGTACTTCAAGGACCCAAAGGGGTACCGGTGGG
This sequence comes from Phaethon lepturus, assembly GCF_000687285.1. Taxonomy (NCBI): domain Eukaryota; kingdom Metazoa; phylum Chordata; class Aves; order Phaethontiformes; family Phaethontidae; genus Phaethon; species Phaethon lepturus. Next base: position 7,992 of record NW_010565527.1, on the reverse strand, counting down.
CTTTTGGTGTAGCTGCCCTGAGGATGGAGAAAACTAGGCAGGTAGTAGGGAGAAAACTAGGCAGCTGTCTAGCTTGCCTGGTCTCTCAGAGGTTCCTTCTATGGTGGGGCTGCTGTGAGTTAAAGAACAGCAGGTGCCAGTTGCTACCAGGACAGTGCGCTGGTGGCAATATCACACCAATTGAGACTCCCTCGTTCCCATCCATAAGCTGATCTGGCTACTGGAGAGTCAAACAGTGATCAGTAAGGCTCACTCACCCTTTAATAGTCCCATATGGCCTGTGCAAAAGTCTGATGGAGGGTGGAGTCTAACAGTGGACTATCGAGACCTGAACAAAGTCACACCGCTGCTGAGTGCTGCTGTACCAGACATGCTAGAATTCCCATATGAACTGGAGTCAAAGGTTGCCAAATGTTAGCGATATCTATTGTCACATAACATGTTTTTCCCAATCCCTTTGGCAGCAGAATGCAGGCCACAGTTTGCTTTCACATGGAGAGGTGTTCAATATACCTGGAATCGACTGCCCCAGGGGTGGAAACACAGCCCTACCATTTGCCATGGACTGATCCAGACTGCACTGGAACAGGGTGAAGCTCCAGAGCACCTGCAATACATTGATGACATCATCGTATGGGGCAACACAGCAGAGGAAGTGTTTGATAAAGGGAAGAAAATAATCTAAATCCTCTTGAAAGCTGTTTTTGCAATAAAACAAAGTAAGGTCAAGGGACCTGCACAGATCCAGTTCGTAGGAATAAAATGGCAAGATGGATGTCATCAGATCCCAATGGATGTGATCAACAAAATAACAGCTATGTCTCCACCAACTAGCAAAAAAACACAAGCTTTCTTAGGTGTTGTGGGTTTCTGGAGAATGCATATTCCAAGTTACAGTCTGATTGTAAGCCCTCTTTATCAAGTGAGCCGGAAGAAGAATGATTTTAAATGGGGCCCTGAGCAATGACAAGCCTTTGAACAAATTAAACATGAAATAGTTCATGCAGTAGCCATTGGGCTAATCCAGGCAAGAAAAGATGTTAAAAATGTGCTTTACACCTCAGCCAGAGATAACCTAGGTTGACCTGGTCCTGTCCAATCAAAACCCCTGTGCACTGTGGAAGGAGATAAGATCCCTGTAGTACATATAAAGAACTGGCTGAGAAAAACAGTCTGGATTAATCCTCAAGAAAGGGCAAACCCATTTGTGGGATTGCTTTTGCTCAAGGACCTGGGTGCACTTGGTTGGTAATGCAGAAGGATGGGGAAGTCCAATGAGTACCTCAAGGTGATTTAATCCTGGGTGAAAATAGTCCATGATTTGAGTTGTATGATGGCAGTATTGCATGATGTTATATGTCACCACTGCTGGGCCTGCCATGTTAAAGGTATTATAGCAGGAGCCTCTTGCTGCTAGCCAAGCTAGAGGCAAGAGGAGGAATTAATTGCAATGTTAAACTTATGGCCTAGTCCAAAAGAACCAGGGGTGGAGAATGTAATGGATATACCTTTAAATTGTTGTAACCCATGATTTGAGTTGCATGGAAATTACTGTAGCAGGAACCACCTGAATGAATGAAGGATGAATATCACAAGAAGTGCAAGTGCAGCAGTGACCCAAACTGAGCTGGCTCAGCTCCAAGCCTCCATGCAACATACCACCTCTCCTGTTCTGAGTGACCACCATAACAGATAAAGCCCAAAGTCATAGACCAAATATGGACTGCCCTGCCAGCGAGTAGGCTGGGGGGGTGCACAAGAAATTGGAGGGGGATGCTGCTGGGACAGCTGACCCCAGCTGACCAAAGGGATATTCCATACCATATGGTGTTGTGCTCAGCAATAAAAGCTGGGTGGTGAAGGTTGGTGGGGGCTGCTGTTGCTCAGGGAGCAGCTGTGTGGTATTTAGTTGTTGGCCAGGGTTAAACCCCAGCACCTTCTCAACAGTCATTATAAAATATATTGTGCAGAAGATGGAAAGGAGGGATAAAAAGCTGCTATATTGGTTTGCTTTTGTGGTGTTTTGCATACTTGCAGCTGTAACTATATAGAACTAAAGTCTTCAAGTTTTTCTGCTTTTCTTTCTTGTAAGGGGATTGTTAGTGTTTCTAGTATATCTTCTGCCTTGAAGAAATATAGGCAAATCATGTTCTACAGTATGAATCAGATAAGGAGCAAGTTTTTAATAATTACTCCTTAGTTTCAACCAGTAAGTGGTTTTCTCCAGTAGCTTGATGGGACTTCATTATACGCCAAGAGACATGGTTATGAATTATTTAAGTCTTGTGCCTGAAAATATTTTAGATCTTTAATCAAGATTCCTGCTTTCAGTTAAGTTTGTTTGTTTGTTTGTTTACTTTTGTTTTTCAAAATATGTCTTATCCTTTTAGGTCTGAACTGTTTACAAGTATTTGACAGTATGTTGAAATGTTTGTAAATCTTCTTGTATTAGGAAGGAAACATGCCATTGGAAGACTTACTGGCATTCTACGGCTATGGACCTGCGATTCCAGTTATGGTTGGTTCCAGTGTGGATAGCTCTCCAAGTGAACTTGCAGGTGAACTTCCAGATATGACTCTAGATAAAGTAAGTCAGAACTATTTTCCCCTGTATTACTGTTTAAAAGCAGAAATCCAGGTGACCTTAAATTATATTTCATTATCTTTTGATGTTACAAAATACATATCTCTCAATTTCAATATACAATTAAAAGTTACTGTACTAGTGGTGGAATTGGCAGTGTTAGGTTTGCAGTTGGACTCGATGATATTAAAGGTCTTTTCTAACCTAAATGATTCTATGATTCTGTGATTCTGCTCTGAATTAATTCTTTTTCAAGGATATTGAGGATCTGAATCTAATTATAATTATCACGCTTACACATGCATAGCAACTTCAGTGGCACTATATTACTACAAATGAGAAATGAATAAGTTAACGGTTCTTCTAAAATGCATCCAGAGAATTTTAAATATATTTCCTTTTTTTTTAAATAGAAGTGGGATTTTTCTGAAAAGATCTGTATTTTATTTTAATGTATGCAATGTCCAGAAATAATAATTCTGGCTTCCAAACATACATGTTATGTATCAAACCTTTGTGGATAACTTGAAAATGCACTTCTGAATGCTTTGGAATGTTCCTTTCAAATGCATATAATTTGGAAAGGTCTCAACTTTGGGGGGGTGAGAGATTGTTTTATGTGCAATGACTATATGTGTTGCACTGTTGAATATAAAAACATGAAACTTAAGTTTTTGTGATTTGCCGGCTAACTTTGAATTCTGAGACTTTAGTCTGATTTTTGGCTCTAAGGCATATGCAGCTAGTAGTTTGTATTATAAAATCTGTAGGTAGTAAGTATGTGTCTTTTACTTTCTGTAAGTATGATGAAATGATAAACCCCACAGAAAGTAGGGTATAATGATGACTGCACATCTGATTCTAATTAGGAGTCATGATTGTGTTGAGGCTACAGAAATGTAGTTGGCTTGTTGTCTGATACAGTTCTTTCCCTCCCTAATCTCTATACAGAGGGGTTCAAATATGTCTGCTAGTGGAGAAAGTATGCTTTTTCTTTCTTTCTTCCTTTTTTCTTTTTTTAATCTACAGAAACATCATTTTTTGTGTGTGATTTGGGAAGATAATGGGTTGTCTATTATCTGTAACTTGGCAAAAAGTCTACAAAAGTGCCTGGCTGTGGGTGTTTTGGGTTTGTTTTGTTTGTTTTGTTTTTTCCCCCAGAGTTTAAGGGGTAACAGCCTGTTAAAGCTTTAGTATATCTGTGATGCAAAGAATGACAGAATTCTAAAGATTTCAACTGGCATTTTTAATTGGAAGCAGTTGGAGGAACATCTGAGATTTGATGCTTGCAGAGGTTACTACTTGTACATTTATTTTAATAGAAGACAAGGGAGAAATGAAGCCCCATGTTCAAATCTGAAATGAATAGTTATATTTGTTCTGAGATTTAGGAGTGAACTAGCTTTTTAATTGAGAGGACAGTCTGTTAAAATTATTACTTATGGTAAAATAATTTTAATTAATGGGACTTAAAATTTTCTGAATCTAAATGCTCACCAGTCTATACTTAATAGTCAGTCTGAGGTGGTTTTTTTTATTTTTTATTTTAATGATACAGGAGGAAATAGCTAAAGATCTCTTGTCAGGTGATGATGAAGAAACACAGTCCTCTGCTGATGACTTGACACCATCAGTTACTTCACATGAGGCTACTGACTTCTTTCCTCGGCCATTAAGATGTAGGAAACCTAATTTTATAATAGTACTCAAAAAGTCTTAGCATTATATATGGCTTCCTAGTTTAAAATATCAAAATTGCAGAGTAGTGCTGACTTAACCGGGAATTGAGAAACGGTGCTTTGTAGGATGTTGTACATGAATGTTGTCTTTGGTTGGTATTATTGATTACCTAAAAGACCTGTATTTAGTACTGTGCTCAAAGCACAAGTACAATTAATTTTTCTACAAACACAGTAACTTTTCATAATTAATAGTTAACGTGTTGAGGAACACTCTTCGTGAATGACATGAATATGTAAACCATTCTTTTAAATTAGTGTTTCTCTACTAAAATTTTTGCTGCTGCTTTTAAGCCAGTGACAACTCCATTCAGCCTGTGGATGTGAACTGGGACGTGTTTTCTTTGTGATTATTTCCCTTCACACATTCAACAGTTTTCCATAGGACTTCATGAGGCAAAGTGGGTTTATATGGGAAGGGGCCTATGAACCCATGACCACCCAAAATTTCACTACCCATGGAGCTATTATGGGAAAGATCTGAGAACCAGTGGTTCAGTTATCCAACCTGGGCAAGATATTCCTCATTGCCTATTGCAGTTCATTTGTTCGCTGGTGTACTAGAGTTGGAGCAATGTGGAGGATTTTTATCACGGTTTTAATTTGGCAAGTATCTTGAGCTGTTTCTGGGGGATTTCATCCCTCTAGAGAAAGAGGATGATAAAAGGGATGTGCTGTCTCAGTCATCAGCAGTTGTAGCCCTTTGCATGCTGCTGATTGTGTAACGTAAGACATCTGTATTGAGAGATACAAAAACCTTAAAAAATATAATGTTCTTTTTTAGTTAAGCAAATCCCAATTTTGCTGGCACTTAAACATTGCTTGTGAATCGTTAATGAATATGACACTGAAAGTGTGGCAGCTTTATGGAAAAAAATATTAGCCAGTCATCTTACTCAGGATTAAGAAAACAGTCATCTTTGCTTTCAGCTATCATGATTTTCTATTGGACTGTTACTCTTTCTCTATTAGAACTTTTGGCCATTTTAAAATCGAATATCCACCATTTCAGGGAGGGAAATGTCAGTTTTCTGTGTTGCTGACAGTTTCATCTTTTTTTTCTGATCCCTGTCCATTTCTCTAAGATAACATTCAATTTTAAGATAAACCTATCTAACACATAGGCTATCTTATTAAATTTGGATTAGTTGGAAAAAATAATTGCATTTTATTATCCAGACATATTGTTGTTTCATGCATTTGTGTTAGTTTCTTGCCTGCTACTTTGAACAGCAAAAAGAGGTAGACTGGTTGTTGTAGTAATGACTATGGAAGAAGAGCCTCGGTCCATACAGTCTTGGATATTGTTTTTGATGTTGACGATTCTATTTAGTTGTGATGAAGCTAAAATTGCAACCCTATTTACGAGCATGTTGTTACTGAAAACTGAGAATGCAAAATAGCTTTAATCTTATCAGAACTGTATTCCATTCTGCCAGGGACAAAATAAAAAATAGAATTACTTCAGAACCCGGTACCACAGCATTCCAGATTCTGAAATATGAGTTATCCTGTGGAGTACTGTATTGGAATTACTTGGAGTGCTTTGCTGTATTTTTTCCTAAGGAAAAAAAATATTGAAGAGGTTTAAGCAGTCTTTTGCTGTCTTTTGCTTATTCTATTTTGTGTATATCTACTATATCTTCACTCCATGTTGAGGCAGCCTTGTTTAAAGGAATGTTTTGAATGCCCATTAAAACTTCTGATGAAAGGCTTCAGTAGGTAATAAAGACTTGCCTTCAACTTTACTTCCTTTGTCATTAACCTGGGGCTTAGTCATAGCCCTGGAAGTTTTCTGTTTTTCTCATACCTTTTCTATAAGGTATAAGCCTTTATTGAAGAAAATTGATGAAGAAAAATTATCTTGTTTCCTTTTGACTGTTAGAAATATAGTAGATTGTCTCAGTTGCAGTGATGATAAATGTTTCTGTTCTGCAATATACAAGTACCAGTGCTTTCTGACTTCATGCTAGTTTGATAGAAATGTAGATCAGCAGACTCATGATGAGTGTCTCCCAGAATAAAAGCAGGGGCTCCTTTCAAAAGTAAAGGATATCTTGTAGTTCTGTGTTTGAACTGAAAATTCTTCCTAGCTAAAACCAAACTTCTTTGTGTCTGAAGCAAACACTATGTGTGATGGAGATAAGGAATCAGATGGTGAAGACATAGAGGCAGACAATGGTAATTCATCTGAAGATTTGAGAAAGGTAATAACTATATCTTAAAAAAAAAAAAGTTAAGAAAAACTTTACTATTAAGAAAAATGCATTAAGATTTATAGTACATATCTAAAATAGTACCTTAATTCTGGAACTCTGCAAAATGCCATACTTTCATGCACAAAATATTAAGCTAATACCTTTCTTTTGTGATTTTTGTTACATCTTCAGGAAATAATGGTTGGTTCACAGTATCAGGCTGAAATTCCACCTTACCTTGGCAGATACAGTGATAATGAAAAGGGTAAGTTCTTCTGACTGTTTTACTTTTTATCTTATGTTTATACATACCAGTTGATGGAAAAATGTTATTTAAATTTATAAGATAAATTCAATGACTTAGTTAAAGTCTCAGAGACCTTATAAAAAGAAAAAAACCCACAAAAACCAAAAAACAAAACAATCCTAGTCAACTGAAGTAACACAACCACATAATTATATCTCAGAAGTGTGATTCTACAACTTTGAGAGGAGATTCTCAAGAAGACATAAGAGGGTGGATTACAGTGTTAATTCTGAAGTATCTAGTAATATTAGGAGGTAACAAACTGTGGGTCAAGAAGGAAATATTTTCATCATAGTATCATAACTGGGCTGTGAGCATGTAACTTAGTTTACATTGAAGACCTTCAAAACAGTATTTTTCTTTGCTTGTTTTTTTTTTTTGGCAAGCACAACAGTGTGGATTACAAAATGGATACGAAAAAGTAATAAACTATTTTAAATTTCCATCGCATGAGTAGAAGATGTAGGTCCTGATACATCTTGTCTTTTAAAAAATATGATATTTTAAGTATGATGTTATTTCTGTGTAAATTTAGGTTAAAAACTGCAATTGTGCTAGAGTAGAAAAAATAACTTATTTAATAGAGTTTTATTTGATATCTTTAGAAACCTTCACTATGAGAAAAGTATAGCACACAGAACTGTGGAATTCAAAAAGCAAATACTGAAAGAAATTTGCTCATGGGTGGAACAGCTGTGAAATTAAGGAACAGTTTGGGAGATATGTTAATAAATGAAGGGGATTATGTTTTTTCTACAGTAAGTTACTTGTGTTCGAACTGTAACATTTCATTGGAATATCATTCTAGTGAAGTATATCAAGTCTTTTCACCATTACCAACTGCTTTTTGAAGAACGATCCTTTGCAGTGTTGTCCCAAATATGGGTTCTTCCACCCGGTGTGCAGAGAGCCGAAAAACACACAGAGCCGAGATATTTGCTTTTATTCCAAATCTGTGCAGAGTTGGGTGCTAGGTGGTAGGCCCACAAAGCTAGCATGCCTCAGTTAACGCACAGAAAATATTTATACACTTCGAGCAACAGTTATCAGTATTTTTTTAAAAGTTGGCTCCGTTACCCTTGTTCCCATTGGCTCTCACAAGCCTCGTCTCCACTTGAAGTCACAGTATCCTCCTTTTTTCCCAGGCATGCTCAGTGAGGAAGG
>NW_010565526.1:4344-4915 GCF_000687285.1 Phaethon lepturus | reverse complement strand
CTTGACCTTGTTGAACCTCATGAGGTTTACACTGGCCCATTCCTTGTGCTTGTCCAGGCCCCTCAGGATGGCATCCCGTCTGTCAGGCATGTCAACCGCACCACTCAGCTTGGTGTCATCTGCAAACTTGCTGAGGGTGCACTCGATCCTGCTGTTTATGTCTTTGATGAAAATGTTAAAGAGTATTGGTCCCAGTACACACCCCTGAGGGGCACCACTCATCACCGATCTCCATCTGGACATTGAGCCACTGACCACTACGCTCTGGATGCTACCATCCAACCAATTCCTCATCCACCCAACAGTCCACCCATCAAAGCCACAACTCTCTCATTTAAAGAAGGATGTTGTGGGGGACTGTGTCAAAGGCCTTACAGAAGTCCAGATAGACGATGTCCATAGCTCTTCCCTTGTCCACTGATGCAGTCACCCCATCACAGAAGGCTACTCAGTTAGGGAGGCAGGACTTGCCCTTAGTGAAGCCATGTTGGCTTGTCTCGAATCACCTCTCCGTCTTCCATGTGCCTTAGCATGGCTTTTCGGAGGGGCTGTTCCCTCATCTCCCCCCGCC
>NW_010565526.1:0-4226 GCF_000687285.1 Phaethon lepturus | reverse complement strand
GCTTGCCAACTACAGCAGCCAATTCCCTCAGGACTCTGGGATGCATCTCATCAGGTCCCATAGACTTGTGCATGTTCGGGTTCCTCAATTGGTCTCAAACTTGATCTCCTCTTACGGTGGGAGGGACTTTGCTCCTCCAGTCCCCATCTTGCAGCCCATCCACGTGAGAGGTGTGGGAGGAGACTCTGCTAGTGAAGACTGAGGCAAAAAAGTCATTCAGTACCTCAGCCTTCTCCTCTTCTGTTGTTACCGGTCTGGCCAGCCTTGCTCATCAAAGGGTTACGCTTTCGTTGACCTTCCTTTTCTGGTTGACATAGCTGTAGAAACCCTTCTTATTCTTTACATCCCTTGCCAAGTTCAACTCCAGCTGCACTTTGGCCCTCCCGACCTCACCCTACACAACCAGGCAACATCCCTGTACTCATCCCAGGATCCCTGTCCCTGCTTCTACTGCCTGTGCATTTCCTTCTTGCCCTTTAGTTTGCCCAGCAGGTCTCCACCCAGCCATGCCGGCCTCTTGCCTTCCTTTCCTGATTTCTTACACCTGGAGATTGAGAGCTCTTGCACTCTGTGGAAAGCGTCCTTAAGCCAGCTCTGTTCTGTTCCCCTGTCCCTGAGGGCAGATTCCTGGGGGGGGTCCTATTGACTAACTCCCTGAGGAGCTGGAATTTTGCTTTCCTAAAATTCAGGATCCTGACTTTACTCTTTGCCTGCCCTATATCCGTCAGGACTGCGAACAGCACCAGTGCACGATCACTTCAGCCCAGGCTGCCTCCAATCTTGACATCACCAATTATATAATTTTCATTGGTGACCAACAGGTCCAGTATGGCATCCCCTGTGGTAGGGCAGTCTAGTACCTGGCATGACCAACTATCCTCCATGTGCTCGAGGAGTCTCCTGGATTGCCTATAGCTTGCTGTGCTACTTTTCCAGCAGATGTTGGGGTGGTTGAAGTCCCCCAGCAGGACAAGAGCCTGCAAGCGTGATGCCTCCTGTAGCTGGAGTGAGAAGGCTTCATCAATAGACTCTCCTTGATCTGGTTGCCTGAAGTAGACACCAACTACAAGGTCCCCTTTGTTGCCTCGGTCTCTGGTTCTTACCCATAACCTTTTGACCTGCTCGTGGCTCTTCTTCGGAGACAGTTCTTCATACTCTATCCTGTTCTTGATGTAGATGGCAACACCTCTGCCCTTCCTTCCTTGCCTGTCCCTTCTGAACAGCCTGTAGCCACATTGATAGCCACACCTGCAGTCATGGGATTTGCCCCACCATCTTTCACTAATGGTAACTAGGTCATAGCTTTCTAGCAGCATGGTGGCTTCTAACTCCTCCTGTTTGTTGCCCAGGCACTGATGTAGAGGCACTTCAGCTGGACTGTTGGCTGTGTCACCTTCTTAGAGGAACACCCCTTAATTCCTTTGAGGTATTTCACTGGTGTTTCCCTGTTGGCTTCTATTACCTCAGGAGCCCCCAGCTCATCTCTGTAAAAGTTAAGTGTGCTGCAGTGTAGCCAGCATGTCTCAAAGCAACAGGCTGAGGGCCCCCACTAACACCCCGTCCCTCTAACCTTGGTGTGTCTTCCTAGAGCTTGTCACAGGCAAGCCTGATATTGTCCCCTTCCCCCTTCAAGTCTAATTTAAATAACCATACTTACTGTGGCAGTATTTAATTTACCAGTGTAGGCCAACCAACAAAGTCTAAACTTTTCATTGTACTCCTCATTTCAACTTTTCAAGCAGTGGAGTGTCTTTGTTTGCCAATCACAGTAGCAGACTCATGCTCTTTATAGGGACCTACAGGCAGGAAGTGACATAGCAAAGTCTCTCAGAACAAGTGGTGCAAGTCTTTAAGCAAATCCTGATGATTCAAAGTTTCATCCTGTATGTTACACTTTTTTTTTCCCAAAAAAAAGATGCAAAACTTTTAAGTTTTGTATTTTGAGTGGCCTCAGGCTCAAGTCAAGGTCCCCATTCTCTCAAGTTATGTACAGTCACACAGCAAGACTCAGTCTTCACCCTGAGGAGCTAACGTTGCAAAGAGGTAAGACATAAAAAGAAAAGAAGAAACAGATATACCAAACATGCAATATATGAGGAATGTAACAAAAACTTGCTAGATGATTTGTCCAAGGTTACACAGAAAGTGAGGAGCAAAGGCAAGGAGTGATCTTCCACATATAGTCTTAAACCCCTACCAACCCCCACCCCAATCATCCACTATCCTCTAATCACATGCAGTGCCTACTATGTCACATATTGCAGCGCACATCACACTGACTTGGAAAATTCTCCCCTTGGTCTGTCAAGCATAAACTTATAAAGTGTTCCTGTAACATGGTTCTAGAGGCTTTGAAAACATTAAAGAGTCTGTCTTCTAAGGATGTGGTAAGGTCACAATACCAGGAGCTGCTACTGAAGGAGAGACATTCTTCTGCATGACTTTGACCACAAGCAGCATCCACCTATGCTGTGTAACAGGTGTAAAAGACTTGCACTGACATTTCTCTTCCTAAAGTACAGGGACATCAATTGAAAATATGATCTAGCAGAAGCTGATAAAATTCACTTACATAAATCATGATTAGTGTGACAATCCAGTCTGCAGGATAACAATAAATAATGCAAAGAAGATGCAAATGCATTGCATTTTAGCAAGTGGTGACAAAACTCTATTGAAAATACCTGCACTGACTTGAGACTGAAAAGAGACCTTTTTCATGGCAGGAGGAGTTTTCACATTTAAAATGTCATGTATAAATATTATTAGCCAAACCTATCTTTGGCCTGATGCTTTCAGTTTGATATGATGTGACCCGAATTTCTGCCCTAATGTAACTCTCTTATCTAGTCCTCATCCAAGCGGTCTCACGGGTAGCTGTGTTTATACTTTGAATACAAGACACCATTCTCTCCTTTTGAGGTGGGAAAAAGCACAACAAGGCACAAAACCTCATAAAAAAATACCCTTTATGGTAAGGGCAGGGTGATATTTAGACACCCCCAAAAATTAAATTGGACTGAGAGGTCTAGGAGGTATAAAACACCCTAAACCAGAGGGAGGGGTTCCACAAAGAAGGAAGGAAGGAAGGAAGGAAGGAAAGAAAGAAAGAAAGAAAGAAAGAAAGAAAGAAAGAAAGAAAGAAAGAAAGAAAGAAAGAAAGAAAGAAAGAAAGAAAGAAAGAAAGAAAGAAAGAAAGAAAGAAAGAAAGAAAGAAAGAAAGAAAGAAAGAAAGAAAGAAAGAAAGAAAGAAAGAAAGAAAGAAAGAAAGAAAGAAAGAAAGAAAGAAAGAAAGAAAGAAAGAAAGAAAGAAAGAAAGAAAGAAAGAAAGAAAGAAAGAAAGAAAGAAAGAAAGAAAGAAAGAAAGAAAGAAAGAAAGAAAGAAAGAAAGAAAGAAAGAAAGAAAGAAAGAAAGAAAGAAAGAAAGAAAGAAAGAAAGAAAGAAAGAAAGAAAGAAAGAAAGAAAGAAAGAAAGAAAGAAAGAAAGAAAGAAAGAAAGAAAGAAAGAAAGAAAGAAAGAAAGAAAGAAAGAAAGAAAGAAAGAAAGAAAGAAAAGAGAGAGAAAGAATAGCAACAGACTATACGAGGCAAAAAAGGTCTCCTGAATCACTGTGTAATGAACAGTACTCTTTATGCTTCTTACATCATTCAGGCATTCAGAAAGTCTTCTGGTCAATTCCCAGGAATGCTCCTCTTCCATAGTTTGCAAGAAGAATGATTGGGCAATCCTAGAATAGGATGTTCTCCTCTGAATGCAAAACAACTGGATGCCTAATTTGATGAGTCTTACCCAGGCCTCATCCCATACCTCACCATCATAGAGGTGGGTGAACTGGATAAAGTCTGAGATTAACTCTCAGCATTATATTCCAGACGATTGGCAGTTATGTGTGCACTTTGGAGATGAGGACTGTGCATGGTAATTTTTCTTCTGTATCTCTACACAAAGGCAGTGACACTACTTTTATTACATTTTTTGACAGGGCAGTCTATGTTGCTATTTCTGCACGTTGCCTAACTCAGGGTGGTGGCCAAGAGGAATTACCATGAGATTTGGTTGTGCCGTGTTGAAGTTACAGCAGAACTTCCAGTGAGACTATTCTTAATAGATACAATGATTCCATTGATACAATGAAAATGGTTGGCTATGGATCGTTCTGCTGTTCAGACATCGCAAAGCAAACAAAAAACTTGATGATGGAACTTGTCTTGTCTTGTCTTGTCTT
>NW_010565525.1:6692-7481 GCF_000687285.1 Phaethon lepturus | reverse complement strand
AACCCTGACCCAGGTTGCCCAGAGAGGTGGTTAATGTCCCATCCCCAGAAACATCCCAGGTCAGGCTGGACGGGGCTCTGAGCAACCTGCTGTGGTTGAAGATGTCCCTGCTCACTGCAGGGGGTTGGACTACATGGCCTTGAAAGGTCCCTTCCAACCCCAAGATTCTATGATTCTATGATTCTTTCTGTTGCACTCTGACTGAGGAAGGTCTAAAGGTTTGAGAGACAGTCTTTCCAAATCCCCATTGGTTTTTTTGTAATATCTGGAACATTTCAGTGGTTTAGAGAAGAGCTGAAGCATTACACAAAGGCTCAAACCTCCCCCCGCCAACCCCTCTATGTTTAACCCTTTATGATATATTATCAAGGCAGTCTCTGATGTGTAGGTCCTTCAGCTTGGCTGTGCTGGGATAGGGGTGGGTATATCCCTTTTTTGTGTGGATGTAGCCAGGTCTTGCTCCAGTAAGTACGAGTAAAGTATGAATAGGAAGCTCAGAATTTGGCCTAGGGCTGAGACTATCTTATTCCAGCAATGGGAAAGCAGCTGGCTTCCTGGTGCCTTCAGGGATGCAATAAGAGAGGACTGTCTGCCTGACTCCTACATTACACGAGGCATCAGAGCATCAGAGATGAAGGTTCCTGCTCCGCAGAAGCAGCTGAAACAGGAGCGACCATCCACAGCACTGCCAATGGCACTCTTGTAGGCACATGGTGGAAAATTCAGTGATTGGAAGAGTCCATCCTTTGGACTAAGAGTGCTGCTGTTCTCAACCACCTTCTCCAGACA
>NW_010565525.1:0-6661 GCF_000687285.1 Phaethon lepturus | reverse complement strand
AATCCTCATATAATCAGCTTCTGCACAGATGCAGAAATGACTTTACTCTTCCACATTCATCTCTCTCCGGGACTCCATTTGTTACTTTCCAAAGCCTGGGTTCACTATGCAAAACACATTTCATTCCTTTTGCTTCCTTACTGAGCATGAGACAAAGTGATTTATCTGTGGCTAATGCACAGGACCATACAGCCCACAGCAAGCAGACAGCATCTGCACTGCATGAAAAGAGTGATTTTATGGTGCCTGGGGATTGCGCAAGTGTGATCAAGTTACCATGGCTTAACAAGACGCAGTGCATGCACTGAGCTGTGAAAAGTGTTCATGTATGCTCTTAGCCAAGAGCAAATCTGAGGCAATGTGACTTAGCTTAACCCACCATGAAAGAAGATGCATTCCTTGCATTTGCCACGGACTAGGAGCATATCCACAGTTAGCTACTATCATCCCCCAGCATTCTGTAATTTGTTCAGAGGCTGGAACATGATAAATCCTACCCAGTTCTCAATAGTCCTGGTTTCCTAAGTATTGATGTAAATTCTGAAGGTAAAGCTTAGCTATGCAGGCAACTGGGAGAAGGTAAATTTTAACCCCAAAGTCACCAGGAAATGTGTAAAGTTCAGAAAGGTTAGAGTTAGCTGAGCCAGGGACTTGCAGTCTTGTGTAACGAAGGGGAGCGGAAGTAGATCTAGGTTTGATATCCGCTTGTGGACCAGCTGAAGTGGTTAGCCAAAGCTTCAGGCCACATGTTTCCACCCTAAGAGATGATTTGGGGATCTTTGGTGGTGTCTCTAGTTTGCCTGTGTGGAGGTTGAAGAGGTCATTGTGGTGCCTCACAACAGGTATGGGCAAAAGCAGGTCTCCATACTGTAATGTCTTTGCAGGAAAGCAGCTCTCGGAGGAACCACCAGGACTGTGCAGAGCTGCAGATATTCAGGCAGAGCTGAAGTAGAGCAGAAGTTTGATTCAGTTTCAGACAAACAGTGCAAATAATGCAACGGGCCAGAAGGTACAGTTACTGAAAAAATCAGCCAATGGAGACTGGGTGTGATGAAGTTGAATGTCTGAAAACCTTTCTCGGGGGCAGAGTTCCAGAGCTATGGAACAACTCTAGCTGTAAAAGAAGTAGGAATTAATTTGACAATTTGGCAGAAGCATCCACTGAATGCAAAGAAAGGAAACTATGAGAGCAGCTGCCTTTGCAGCATACAATTGTGCTCCCCAAGGGTAATGAGCTTAAGAGATATAATCAGATACATCAGATCATCCTTACCTAGGGGATGTTCTTGTCAGGCAGCCTCTACTCTGCATTCCTCTGGTGTATCAGAAAGCAGTGAAATGAGACCTGAATAATCTTCTCAAGGATGGCTGGGACAAGTCACCTATATCATCTGGGTATTTCCAAATGGAATCGTAGAATAACGTCATGGAGACTTGAGAATATGTGTGCTATACCATGAGATTCAGTTGAGTTATGTCCTAAGTCCCTATACCATCAATGGAGACAAAGAGGAGCACTGAGGGCATGATACATCCTACAGCAAAGACTCAAAATAGGTCATGTGAATCAAGGCTTGAAAGAGCCAATTTCTCTTCTTTGAGTGCAATGACAGTTTGTAGAGACTGATGCAGACACAGATGTCTACACTGTAGAGATCTAAAGTCGGGGGAGACAAGTTCCAGTTTTGCAGAACTGCTCCTTCTCCATTCAGCTTACACTGGAATAATTGGTCAGGAGCAAAATAGTATGTTTGCCTCTACTTGGCATCTAGCTACCATTAAAGGGACACATGAGAGTCAGGGGTTCCCTTAACACAAATGGATGGTAGAGCCAAACAGAGCAATAGCAATAGCAAGAAAACAAACAAAATAGCAAATATACCTAGTGAACTGTCTGACTCATCGTCTTAAGCAAACAGCTTCTTTGCCTTGCCTCTTCACCCCAAGAACAGCATCAGAATGAGGCTCACTCCTCACATAGTGAGTTTGAAGAACTGTGACCAACATTTATCATGTCACCAAGCCAAGAAATACTCGGTGCTTCTCAGGGGTCCCCAACCTTTAAAATGCATTATCACAGACCAAGTTGGTTAATATCCACTGTGTTAGCTGTGAAGCCTGATACAGGTTTGCAGATGGGTTAAACAAATGTGCATTCATGCACTGTGGACATCACAGGATCTACTTATACACAACCTGATATCTGCAGACATCATCATTTTATCTGTTTCTACAAACCATAGGAAAGTGTTATGCTGGAATTCACAGATTCTTTCAACCACTCCAGTCAACTGCAACATTACAGTGGTTTCTCCTGTTGTAAGTGTAAGTAGGGTTCAAGCAGAGTTTCTCCCTTCATGGATATGTATCCTATGGATAGACTGATTTTGGCTGTGCAGTACAGCCAGATTCATTTGAAGAACCAGTCAAGGCAGGAAATTATTTTGCCTTGGGTCTTTGCTGAAGATCTTTCTATTCCCTGCACTGCCACATCTTAAGATCTGTTTCTGAAATGTGGAAGTACTGCCCCACTGGCCCCTTCAGAAAGCTACTATCCCTGTTTTGGAAGTATTGCTGCCTTCTACTGTAGCGTCACACCAATCCTGCTCCTGGGAAATTGCACTGAGGACCAAAGGTAGGTCCAGGATGTGTAGCTCCAAATGCTAAAACGTGAATGCGAGCAATTCCCAGCACCTGCCCTGCAAGCTGCCCGCCCGGAGTGCTGGGAGGGTGCGGCGAGGATTGCGAAGTACAGCTGACAGAGCGGGGAGCGGCGGCAGGCTTGTCAGAGCTGTCTATATTTAGGTTCCCACAGGTTGCAACAAGAAAGCAGGAGGTCTCCTTCTTGTTCTCCCCTTCCACATGAGTTTGCCTGGCAGCGGTGTCTATCAAGCCTGACCTCATTTTATAGCTCCATTTAAACTTCTCCAGCCTTGCAAGCTGACAGTGCATCCTCACGAGGTACCTCCGATGGATTTCTGACATCTGCTCATTAAAGCACTGTCTGTGTGTGTCTGTGTCGTGGAGGCAAGTTGCCTGTTTTGCTTTGAGTGCCATACTTCAGGCTGCATCTTTGATCTAAAGATTGCCCATTAGTCTGTCTGGTCCAGCACCTTTCTTCCTGGCACTGGCCGGGGCTACAGCAAGATGGCACAATCTTTCCTTGGCAGCGGTGAGTGGTACTATGGAACAGGATCTTTCTGTCTCAATCCTGCAGCGATGAGCGCTTCCCCAGAGCAGAAGGTGACATTCCCTTGGGCAGTGACCTTGGCCGTTAGTTCAGCTCTTCCATCTGCAGATATTTCACAGGCTGCATCTCTGCAGTTGTCCAGCCCTTTGAAATGGGTCACAGTGATTCAGTGATCTGCTGCTGAAGGAATTGATCTCACGCTGCATGGAACTGGTTATTCTCTCTCCCAGATGCTGCTCTCTAACATGTCATCTTTCTCTAAACCTCCCACGTCCATCTCCCACATTTATTCTTCCTGCTGGACTGGTTTCATTAGGTATCTGACAGGAATCCCACTGCTCCTCCTCACTGTCACTTCTGAGCACTCTCCACACCACTGACAGTGACTTCAGTGCCTCTGCCAGTCTGCAGTCCATGAAAATCAGTACACAGCTATGCCTCAGTGAAGGTCTGCTGTGCTGGTACCCATCTCCTTAGAGGCTGTGGGATCTTAATGGCAGAGGTCAACACATTAATCCACCTCCAATGCAACAGAAGCTTGACAGAATTAAAATATTTAATTTCTTGTCACACTTCATAACAAAACTTTATTTTCTCTCTAATCCTTTAAGTAACCTCTAGTTACTTCCACTCTCATACTATCAAAATCATTAACCTTTCTGTAGTCCTACTTCATCCATTTCTGTCTTCCTTCATCCTTTTTTTATGGCACTGTGATAAACAAATCTGAATACTCTTCTCTGGACAACAATGCTGACATTTTCAAAATTATGTCTTGAGTGTGGTTGTTGCCCCCATTTCAATCTTTAATCACATTTCTTAGTTTTCCCACCCTTAACTTCCAAAATAGGACTGCCAAGTCCATTCAAGGGGCTTATGATAAAACCTGGAGAGCTCTGAACACAGAATAAGATTTGGCAGTAAAAGGTCCACACTGAAAGGAGTTTCTGATTGACAACCTCTCCAATGTCCATGATATGCAAAGGTCTGAAGTTCAGTTCACAAGAATAATTTTGCTTTCACCCTTGAACTGCACAGAAATGAAATCTCTCATCTCTTGTCCCCTGAGCTCTTTCTGGTGGAGCTGCACTGGAATGGTCACTCTAAGTCATAACTGTCTATTATGGGAACTGAAGAGAAATGAAGGATGATTCATTTGAGGCTCCTCACAACCCATTTACCCTCACTCAGAAAACATCTGTGATTCTTAAATTGTTGCTCATAGCCCTGCCCAATTGGATTGTTTCTTCTAATCTAATCCTTCACCCCGAGCAGATCAGAGACCTCATCCTTGCAATGCTGGATGGAGAGTTAACATGCTCCTGAGGCAGGACTTCCAAGATGTTAAAACAAATTAGAGGAACATCAAGGCTGCAAATTCAAAATATCTGAGAAAGCTTGTGGGTTCCTGCACAACCACAGCTGAGTCCGTGGACAATGGTATCATCATCATGTCTTTCCCATGTCATCACATACAGGTTTTTTCCCATCAGACCTCAGGCTCAACTCTTTTAACAAAATTTTCTGTGATACTTTTATTACATTTATTTTGTCTAAGTTACTTCCTTTTAGGGTTTTCCAAGTAATGGTCCTTTTTTTTTTTTTTTTAAGTTGTCTTTCCGGCATACATAGATACGGCTGGGGCAGGCTGGGGAAAGGTTTCAAATAAGTTTCCCACACACCATAATATTAGAACAAACAATAGGAGAGCAAGTTGCAGTGAAGACAAGTGCTGTCCCTTGGTGGTTTAGAGAACAGCCAGTTGGAGGGTTTGTTAAGGTACCAGGTCCTCATATCTGCTGCAACACTGAGAAATCAGCAGTTATGCGCTCATCTGTGGGCCAGGTCTGGGGTGCCCTGTACTGGCTGGCACACAGCTTTTCGAAAGAGATGCTTTGCCTTTTCATTTCCCATGTTAAGAGGTGAAGAGGAACCCAATGTCTCCTTCCCCATCTGCCCAGCTCCCAGACATGAAAGCATCTGCCTCCATTGATTTTTGCCTTATCCTGTATGAAGTCTCTTTGCTCTCTTGTGTGCAATGAACTCAAGTCTTAGATCAACCCTCCAATTCTCCCACTCTTAAAAGTCAACTGTTAATTATAATTACTTTTCAGAATATACCCAGAATTGAGTCCTGCCTCTGCCAAGGGCACCCTAATTAAACTGTTTCTCTACTGAATGCAGTTCACTCCCCTTTGGCATGCAATGCACAATTAGAGTTAATTTGCTGCTTTTCCAAACTGCTGTAAGAAATAGAGCTTCCAGGAAAAAAAAGGGCCCAGACTCCACTTCCAGTGCCCTGAACAAGACAAATGATGAAAAGAGACAATATTACAGGGGGATCTTTCAGTTTCTTCCAGTAACCGATGTCTTCTGCAGTATCGCTGTCAATGCCTTCAGCCTCCTGAGACCTCAAGTCCTTGATGATCCAAGATATTACTTGAGATGCCTGCTCCAGTTGGCTGACACTGAAAGCTGTGAGTGAGACCCGGTGGCACCATGGCTACAGGAGGTTACATAGGTGTATTAGCAAGTCTCCATACAGTGGGAACAGGAGTAGCCCTGGCTGCAAACCCTATCCAAGCTACACAGGTACCTATATCTTCTTTGCGTCAGTATTCAGTGGCAATCTCTCTTCCCACACCTCTCGAGTGGATGGTCCACAAGACAGGGACTGGAGCAACAAAGTCACTCCCACTGTAGGAGAAGATCAGTTTCGAGACCACCTGAGGAACCTGAAAATACATACATCTATGGGACCTGATAAGATGCATCCCAGAGTCCTGAGGGAACTGGCTGATGTAGTTGCCAAGCCCCTCTCCCTGATATTTGAAAAGTCACGGCAGTCAGGTGAAGTCCCCGGTGACTAGAAAAAGGGAAACATTGCACCCATCTTCAAAAAAGGGTAGCAAGGAGTACCCCAGGAACTACCAACCCATCAGCCTCATCTCTGTGTCCAGGAAGATCATGGAGTAGATCCTCCTAGAAGCTACGCTAAGGCACATGGAGGACAGGGAGGTGATTCGAGACAGGCAGCATGGCTTCACCAAGGGCAAGTCCTGCCTGACCAGCTCAGTGGCCTTCTAGGATGGAGTGACCACACCAGTGGAGAAGGGAAGAGCTACGAATGTCGTCGATCTGGACTTCTGTAAGGCCTTTGACATAGTCCCCCACAACATCCTTCTCTCTAAATTGGAGAGAGATGGATTTGATGGATGGACTGTTTGGTGGATGAAGAATTGGTTGGATGGTCACATCCAGAGGGTAGTGGTCAATGGCTCCATGTCCAGATGGAGGTCCGTGACGAGCGGTGTCCCTCAGGGGTCCATACTGGGACCAGTACTCTTTAATATCTTCATCAGTGACATAGACAGTGGGATCAAGTGCACCCTCAGCAAGTTTGCAGGTAACACCAAGCTGTGTGGTGTGGTTGAAACACGTGAGGGATGGGATGCCATCTAGAGGGACCTG
>NW_010565524.1:0-3320 GCF_000687285.1 Phaethon lepturus | reverse complement strand
TGGGCCCTCTGTACCCCTCAGAAGGGAGGAGTCAGTTAAGAACATATGGGTCAAGATTAGCAGGCACACCATCACAGGTATTTTGTAGTGGATATCTGCACTAGACCTCTTGATAGGTAGAAGCAGATGAAGCTTTCCTCAAGCAACTGTAAGAAGCCTTACACTCACAGGCCTTGATCCTCATGCACAGCTTTAACCATCCTGATATCTGTTGGAAGGACAATACAGCAGGGCTCAAGCAATCTAAGAGACTGAGTACACTGATGACAAATTCCTGGCATGGATGATTGAGGAACCCACAAGGAGAGTTGCTCTGCTGAATATGGTACTTACAAACAAAGGAGAGGCAGCCTTGGCATAACCATAAGATGCTGAGTTCAGGATCTTAAGAGAGAGTGGAGCAAAAAGTAGGACCATTGCCTTGCATTTCTGGAGAGCAGACTTCAGCCTCTTCAGGGATCTGCTTGGAAGAATCACATGCGATGTGACCATGAACAGAAAAGCAGCCAAGGAGAGTTGGCTCATATTCAAGGATGACCTCCTCCAAGCTCAGGAAAGACCTATCCCAACAAGCAGAAAATCAGCAGAGATGGCAGGAAGCCTGCACGGATGAGTTAGGAGCTCCTGACTAAATTCAGACTTCAAAAAAAACAGAGAAATGTACAAGAGATGGAAGCAGGGACAGGTGACCCGGGAGGAATACAGACCTGCTGTCCAAGCATGGAGGGATGGCTGAGGCTGACCTGGAGTTTAATCTGGTAAGGGATGTGAAGGTCAACAAGCAAGGCTTCTACAAGTACATCAACAGCAAAAAGGTGGCTATGGAAAACGTGAGTCTGCTGCTGAAAGGGGCAGGGGAACTGGTGACACAGAACAGGGAAAAGGCTGAGGTGCTCTATGCCTTCTTTGCCTCTGTCTTTATCAGTAAAACCAGCCTGTGGGAATCCCAGGCCCTTGAAACCAGAGGGGGAAGTATGGAGCGAGAAAGACTTATGGAGGAGGACAAGGTTAGGGAGCACGTAAACTGGATGTTCAGAAGTCCACAGGGCCTGATGGTTGCATCCATGCATGCTAAGGGAACTGGCTGACTGCTATTGTGAGGCCAATTCTGATTATCTCTGGATAGTGGGAGAGGTTGCTGAAGACTGAAAGAAAGCAAATGTCATTCCTGTCTGCAAGAAGGGCAAGAAGATCCAGGAAACTACAGGTCAGTCAACCTCATATCAATCCCTGGTAAGGTAGTGAAGAAAATCCTCATGGAAACCATTTCCAAATACATGAAGGACAAGGAGGGGATTGTGAGTAGTCAGATGGATCTACAAAGGTAAAATCATGCTTGACCAACCTGATGGCCTTCTACAGCTTGGTGGTTGAGGGGAGTGCAGTGGATGTTGTTTATCTCAACTTTGGAAACACTTCTAACAGTGTCTCAGCCTCCTATAACACCCTAACAGAGAAGCTGATAAAGTAGCACTTAGATAAGCCGACAGTGAGAACTGTCTGAACATCCAGGTGCAGAGGGTTGTGACCAGTGGGACAAAGTCCAGTTGGAGGCAAGTCACTAGTGGAGTACGCCAGATGTTGATACTGGGGCCAATAATGTTTAACTTCTTCATTACTGACCTGGATGCTCAGAGTGCACCTTTATCAAGTTCACAGATGATTCACTGTAAGGAGTGGTAGGCGCGTGGCTGTGCTGCCATCCAGAGGTGTGACCAATAAATGAAGAAGCCTCTGAAGAAAAGGCTCAGAAAGCAACGTAGGAAGTCACCACAGCTATCATAAAGAAAGCTGGACTTATTTCAACACAAAGGGGGCTGGAGAGTGGCCTTTGCTTTAGAGAAACTGCTTTATCAGTTGAGTGGGTATCCAGCCAGACCAGCATGGAGAAAGTATTTTTAAGGCTCAGCTCAGCATAGTATAAAAGCTGAACAAACACCAAATGATCTTTGAAGCGAACAATGGGCTTGAGCTAGGTTCAACCTATGCATTCCTTCCCAGCAACTTCAGACACATGGTATAGTGATGGCTAGCATAGAGAGACCAGCAAACACATTTCTATCGTCATCCAATATCCACTGTAGATTGCAATTGCCATATTGTGAATCTATTGTGATTTCAGTACACTGCTGTATCACGCTGCTAAATCAAAATTCATGTAATGTCAGGTATGTTCAAATAAATAAACCTACTATTAAACTTCCAACCTATCTCTGTGTGGGATATCTAAAAGAACCTCACCAGGGAATATTGGACTCTGAGAAGAAGGACCTTGACAGGCTAGAGAAATGGGCTGACAAGGAACCTCATGAAGTTTCAACACAGGGAAAGGCAAAGTCCTACATGTGGGGAAGAATAACCCCAGGCATCAGTACCTGCTTTGGGACCAAATGGCTGGAAAACAGGTCTGTGGAGAAGGACCTGGCAGACAACAAGCTAATTATGAGTCAGCAAAGTGTCCCTGTCCTTGCCACAAAGGCAACCAACAGCATCCTTGGCTGCACTGAGAACACTGCCTGGCGGTCAAGGGAGGTGATCCTTCCTCTCTACTCAGCACTGGTCAGGCCACATCTGGAGTGTCAGGCTCAGTTCTGGGCTTGCCAGTACAAGACAGACAAACTTACTGGAGCATGACCAGCACACAACCAAAGATGACTAATGCACTGGAGCATTTTTCATATGAGGAGAGGCTGAGAGCTGGGACTCTTCAGCCTCAAAAAGACAAGGCTCAGGAGGATCTTATCAATGTGTGTAAATGCCTGATGGGAGGGAATGAAGAAAAAAGAGCCAGGCTCTTCTCAGCAGTGCCCACTATCAGGGCAAGAGGCAATGGGCACAAGTAAAACACATGAAACTCCACCTGAACACAGGAAAACACTTTTTTACTGGTCAAACAGTGGAAGAGGTTCCCAGAGTGGTTGTGGAATCTCCATCTTTGGAGATATTCAAATCCCAGCTAGACATGGTCCCAGGCAATCTGCTCTATCTGACCCTGCTTGAACAGGGCTCTGAACTAGATGATATCAAGTGGTCTCTGCCAACTTCACCCATTCTATGACTCTGATGTAAGCAACAGTGACATGCAGAGTGATCATACTACAGTCACAGCCATGAACCCTAACCCTGCCAGGCTGTGAGACTAGTCATTGACAATTATGTTCTGATAGGAAGTGGGTACTTCTCTTCACACAGCAAAAGGGAAAACCTGTGAAGTGGAAAAAAAAAATGACCCAGAAGTATGGCATGATAATACAGCTCCTTTTCACCAGCATTTGGAAAAGGAGCTATATTACTAGTTGTCCTGGTTTCAGCCAGGGTAG
>NW_010565523.1:0-7991 GCF_000687285.1 Phaethon lepturus | reverse complement strand
CGAGAGGGACCAGAAAGGCCCGTACAAACCACTGCGCGCAAATTAAGGCACGGAATGAAAACAGTTTGCTACGTGACGGACTCTTCCGAGGCAGCGCCCTTAATTCAACTCTCCGATACCCAGGTGAACCGGCAGCATTTAAGAAGTGGAACAGATCTGAATCAATGTTTCTAATTTTTTTTTCAATCACAGCCCGCTCATTAAGGCAGAAGCCTCTCACAGCTAAGTGCACTCCAAACGCGCCCTGCCGCAGCCTGCTCAGGTGCACATAATGGGAAATATCGCAGCATCAAGAGGGCAGGTTGGAAGGAAATAATGTGATAAGCTGCTGATGCTCACACCCTCTGTTTTCCTGCTGTTTAATTACTCTACCGACAGGTTTTTGGTTTAGGACCAAACCACTCACCATTCTGGCCTGCTGTTGTTGCCTCGTGTGGAGCACTGGGTCGTTTTGCTGTTTGGTTTCATCATCTGCCCACAGTCTAATTCTGCTGTCCTTGGCAGGTGACAGCACGACTGCTTTTATACCAATGAGATGCAAAGCACCTGTGCCAGTCAAGAGACCAGCTTTTAACTTCTTTCTCTTTAATATCTTTCTCTTTATTCAAAATACTCTCTCTGGATGTGGAAAAAAAAAATCCTAGATCTGGGCTGCAAGCAATGCAAAGCTTTCTTGCTTAGAGGTGATGGCTGACTCTGCATCACACAGAAGAGAAAGCTGAAGATTTAGTACTATTGTGTATCTCAAGTCCATCCCAGGAAACAACTATGAAATAAAGAGACAGTATTTTATAAAGCACTCTTCATGGTAAGTCACTTTATGTGTTCATGTATGACTCACACAATGAGATTATTTGATATACCAACCTGGAAATGTAAACGACTGTCTCTGAAGCAAACATTGCTGTTTAACTGCACCCAGAAACTACATTCAGGTTTACTTGCTCAAGTTATGAATGTCATCTCCAGTTGAAATTACAGAGGGAAGTTAGGTGCGGTACGCATAATTAAGCCACATCACAGGCGTGAAAACTGTAATTAGATATCTCTAATGATCACAGTGGCTCACCACTTTCATAATAGCGTGCAACAAAACCCGGACAAGAATGTGAATTTCCAAGCAGCTCATTGAACTAATATTCTGGAGCCAGGGTGCCTTTAGAGAAGGCTGGGGCCACCCCTATGTCAGGCCGGCTGAGAACAGCTCTGGAGAAACCATTCACCTTCTCCAAAGGAAAAAAGAGTGTATTACTGTCCTAGTTGCGACCTTTCCTTTCTCAGCACACAGTGTACGCTCCGCACGTGCAGGTGCGCGTTGTGAGAAGAGGGCAGCACAGGCTGTGCTACCAGAGGACGGCATCTTCAGGCCCACGCTGCCATACCACAGACACGGTCATCTGCTGCACACATACCAACCTGCTTATTCTCCAGCGTGGACTGAGACGCCAAACAACATCCCACTGCAACGCAGATCCTCGCGATCACAGCACTGGCCTTGTGTAACTCACTCTGGTAGCAGAGAGCTGGAAGTTTATTCCACCACTGGAACTGAACGGAAGAACTGAACTGTGAGGTGTTGACCTTCCAGGAAGGGAGAGGAAAACTGACTGCTCCGAGAGCAGCCCAAGCCCATCAGCCATCCAGACTCAGCTCTCTTTGGTCCTGGGCTTAATAGCCCAGAAAGAGATTTGCCCCAGTTCTGCTTACAAGATGATCACTATGGCTTCAGGAGGAGGACTGTATTTCCAACCTAAATCTGTGTCTCTCCTCCCTTTATGCCTTTTTAAGTATTTATATGGCATCCCTGTAGCTTCTGTGTCTGTATCACCTCCTTATGGATGTAGATCTAGATCACAAAGAGTTAGAGGTTATGTGAGCCTCTGGAGTAAATATTTTCCACACAGAACTGTGCAGTGACTTGCTTCAGGCTTGCCCAGGAACTCGGAGTCAGCTTGAAACAGAAGCTGAGAAGCTTCATACAGAAGCTATAACAGAAGCTATATCTGAGACCTACTTGTAGGACTGGAATCTGAAAATACCGTGCCTCTCTTCCACCATGTGTAGGGATGTAATAGATTCCATTGTAGATGACAGAAAAAATGTTTTTTTTCCATTTCAAAACGGATACAAACATTCCCTAAGAAACAGGTTAATCCCATCTCATTAAAATAACCTACAAACACCCTCTCCGCCAAATTATCTTTATTGTGGCTTGGATCTATTTAAATATTTATACTCAGTTCTTATGTTCCATTAGCAAACTGAGTTTCACTTTACATGCAAAAATCAGGATATATGTTTGAGCTTAATTAGCAAGCAACACAAACAGGAAACCAACATGTAAGAACACAAACCAGGCTCTGAGGCAGCAGACCATCATTCAACACTGAAATCTTTGATTTGGAGTTACTGGTTACACATGTGGATGATGTGGCACACACAGGCATGTGCAAGCAGATATAATAAAAACCTTAGACTGGCTGGAAATGACCGTTGGTCATGCAGCTTGCTAGGATCTGGTGACACTCCCAATTGCAAAATATTCCAGACATCGGGTAGAACATCTGACTTCATTAGGAGCATTTTAATTTATCTGCTAATATTTATGTGATATTCCTCCATTTGGAAACTTTACTAAATGTATGCTTTACACCTGACTCATTTCATACGACCAGGATTTAAATGCTGAATGCCTAGTGCGCACAGCCCACACGTACCCCCACCCCAAATCTCGTAGGGCTGCCCTTGCCCTCCGAACGTCTGCAGCCGCTGTGTGACCCTCCCTTGTGGCGTGCCTTTCAGCAAGCACGGAGGCAGCTTCCCATGGCCGTGGTGGTTCTACACTGTGGACCTAGAGGGTCGAGAGGACTGGAGGAAATCTCACCTCTTAAACTTGCACAAAACCGGTTTCTACACCAGACTGCTAATTACCAATATATCAAAATAAGGCAAGATCTCTAAAACGTGTCTCCTGTTAGTAGTAATGAAATACAGTCTCAAAGCACTGTGGCACCACAGCGGCCATCAGCAGCATCATTTACTTCATATTTAACATTGAAATCAGTGTTTGTGTGAGCAGCTGAAAGGTGTCCCAGGCCTCCCATCTATGCATGAGAGCTCATTCATTCGGGCAGTTGTGTTAGAGAGTTAAGGGGTCCACTACACCACTGGTTTCATCAGGACAAGTGCTACACACTACGATACCGTATTCCAAGTTAAGGCAAGCAGTAAACAAGGAAAGAACAACATGAGAAAGTTTGTGTGTGTGTGTCTGTGTGGCTTTATGTGTGCATGGAAAAGAGCAAGTGTATTTTCAGAGAATTAATAACAGAATTATTCTCGGCAACATTTTAAGTATCGCTTGAAAGCTAGAATGCCAATCCCTCCTGCTTGAAGGAGGCAGGCTCTTCTACAACTAAAGATGCAGAACACTGTAAGCATAATAGCAACGTCTCCTTTCACCTGGCCATACCCAACTGCATGCGTTCCAATAACCAATTAAATTACATTTTGTAAAATCAGGATGCTTGGATGTTACCAAGAGTTCTGAATGTCAAAAATGTGCCACAAAGACTAGCATAAAACTAACAAGTTATAAACTTCTGATGAAGGGGAGGCATCTGTGATACAAACACATTTATGACATGTACTTTCTGCTCAGTCATGGTGAGGCCATTTGTACCTGTTGACCAGATTCGACAGACCATCGTCATCACCTTTTTGTTACCGGTTGCGCTGAATATAGCTTTTAAGTATTATCTGTCAACCTTTACTGTTCTGTGAGTCCGGGTTACTCCAAGAAAAAGTGGCAGAGGTCCCTTCCCATCATCATGCCTCTGGATTCCTCCAGCACTGAGTCTCAAATGTTAAAAAAAAAAAGCTTATAGCCTTCAGTTGGTAACTGGTTACATTAAGAAAAGGACAGCGGGTAAGAAGAGGCAACCTACCATTTTATTAATCCTGCACTAGCAAACAAGTACTCTTGACCATTTAAAATTATTTCCAGATTCTACCGTAAAAACTCAAACCGCTTGTAAACGTTTTTGCAAAAAACAAACCTCAGTAAAAAAATGCTGTGGCTTTAATTGCAATGGCGTTTTTTTCCCCTCGAGATTTAACAAATTGTTACATATTCCCCTGAGTTTTGTGCCCCACTGCAGTCTCGAGAGGTTCCAGGCAGAAGCAGGTAGCAGAGGGCTGCCGCTGAAGCGGGACGGGTGGCCGGGCTCCCGGCGGAATCGCATTCCCACCAGGAGGAGAAGCCAGAGCTCTGCCGCCAGCGGCTCGGGCTGACTCAGTCCTCTTAGTCGTACGAGACTGTGCTTTTAAAGAAAGCATCACACTTCAGGGAATACAACAAAACGGAAGAGATGCATCGAACAGGCCAACTCAGCTCCTGCATCTATTACCTCGATACCCGCACCGGGAGCTGTCAGCAGCTGCACTGTCGGCAACACCTTCCCGGGCACTGCTGCGCTGGTCTGCAAGCTCCTTCCCCGGCATTATCCTCGTGTCCCGAACCATTCCGGTGGGGGTGAAATGCTCTTAGCAGAGTCTGCGCCCCGGTTTCAAGCACCCTTCTGCCAGCGGTACTGAGCCTCGACGGGCAGCACCCTCAGGTGCCAGGCTGAGGTGCCGGCCGGGCGACCGGCCCAGCGGTCCCTGACAACACAGCTCGTGTCCTCGGGTGCTCCGAACAGAACGCGGCAGAAAGCTACACGCAAACCTAGAAGGTCGCTGCAGTAACGCAAACCAGCCTGCTCCGCGCACGGGAAGACAGGAGCTCGTCGCTGTCCCCTGGGCCTCCCTACAGCACAAAGCCACGGCGGGTACCGGGAGGGCTGAGAGGAGAGGGATGTGATACATCTTTCGGTTACCCCTGAGGGATAAAGGACGTATAGGGAATAAAAAGTGAAAGGGAAAGGAATTAATGGATTACCGGGCAATGCAATAAGAGAAAGGAAGACGAAAGCGTGAAATGAGAAGAAGAAAATGTAGGAAAATGCCCAGTAGGAAGTTTAAACCAGAATAATCATAGGAGGAACAGAACTGGATGAATAAATTCAACTTTAAAGTCAGGAAAATTGAATGCATTTATTTCTTTTCAATTGTCCACAGTTTTGCAGTCCACATGTTGGCTAAATGCCGAACAGATGTGCTTGCAGAGCGGGGAGTGCCTAAGCGACTGAGGAGCACAAATCACCCTGAAAGCTACTGAGTGTGAAAGGAGATGTCTTGTGCTCCTAAATCCCCCAACTGCCTGCATGAATCCCTCCCACATAGATGCATATCTGTACAAGTGTGTGCACTGCAATTTATTTTAACTCCAGATACAAGAATGAGCACCAACTGATTCCAGTAAGGACGTTACAGTGAGAAAGGCTGTCTCATTTTTCCCTGAAAAAATCTGTAAATAACAGCTGAAAACCAAAGGAAATCTATTTCAAAGACTATTGATACGATTAAGCCATAATTCCTTCAAATGAATCTTCTGGATCAATCGCTAATTTTAGAGACCCATCTCTTTCAAATGGATAAGTACATAATGAAGGCAGAAGGAGAGGAGTGTAACTTAGCTCTTTGCCAGCAGTTTCCAACAATATGCGAACAACCCCCCTGCACACCGATTAGGCAAGATGTACGTGACAAACAAGTTCTTTTTGATCGCGGCAACAAAAGGAAAAATAAACTTACCTTCTGTCACCCCAATATCTATAGTTCCTTTCACTTGACTAAAGCACCACAACACATCCTGCATGAGGTTTCCAAATCCTGCCAGGGAAACACATGCAGAAAGAAGATAAGATATCGTCACATTTGTATACAGCTTGTCCCTTTGTAAACGCGCACACACACATGCAAACAAATTGGCACACAAACATCTGCAATCCCTGCATGGAGATAAATATTTGCTCACCTGGTATCATCCTTCCTTACGCAGTGCAAAGCTAACACCGCACAACTGAAAACATTGCGCCCGCGTTATGAATTGCCCGTCTGTTCGTTCTCTCCGTACCATGGTAGAGCTATTTCCAAAACGGTGCAATTGGAGCCAGTCCCCTCTGCATCACTGGCAGCATCACAGAAGGGTCAGGAGGCCCTGTAGTCACGGTCTTTGTCACAGCCTCTCCTCCTCGGAATGCTAATGCCCCCGGCGCTTCCAGCACCGTTCAAGAGAGAGTGAGACGGAGACGAGAACTACTCTTGCTACCACAACAGGGTTTTTTCCGATTTGTGGTCAGTGTAGTTGTGAGCTGCTTGGCAATGAACCCAAGCAGAATGAAGCCGCTTTACAGCACATCATAATATTTTAATCAAAATTTACCTGGAATCAGAAGGGCACTGCAGTTATTTTAAAAGGATACTACAGGCATTTCTATTATAAGGCATATTATTCAGCTGTAGCGCTCTCAACTGTGCTTGCTGCTGTAGCAATACTCTGTGTTAAGCCACTCTGAGAGAAATTAGGATTTTATCTATTGCTGCTCCTCACTTTCTTGACAGTTCAGCAGAATTTCCCTTTCCATAATGCAGTTTTCACTGTAGCACAAAAAATCCACTGCTTCAAAGGACAGCTTGCTTCCTTTTATCCTAACATGCATTTTATCTCAAAGCAATTTCCGAACATGAAGAAAGCAGCACAGCGGAGCCATGAGGACAGGAAATACCATCTTACCCGTTTTACACACTGGTGAAACGTGGCACAGAAAATGTGTTTCGCAGGCGGCAAGTGCGATATTGGACCCAGCCGGGGGTCATGCTATGGGAGACTCAAACTTGTTACTACCCTGCAAAAGAAAAGGAAAACACGGGATTGGGAGATAATGTATAGCTGGAGACATAACTGAGTTAACTGGAACATCTCACGGCCTACCCAAACATCTTTGAGAGATTTCTGTCTGGTTTTATTTATATCATGATAAGTTTCTGTGTATCGATACAGGTCAATATATCTCACATATATTAAAAGTAGTATCTTCAATACACAATAGATACAAAGTCCAGAATGAGCTTTATTGGATGATTCAAGCCAAATACAGGGGGAAAAACTGGAGTTTTTAAAAGAGTATGAAAAGATCTGGAATCTAAGGGTATGAGGCAGATTGATAAAATTATGAAGAAATACGAAGTTTAGTGTGATTCGTAACTTGAGATGTCTGAACAATGGGAACAGCCACAAAACGTGACAGTAGGATGAGGAAAAAAGATGACATCTACCAAAACAGGTCTTAGCATTATTGCATAAACTTGAATGTCGCATAAATTCTGCCAGACTATTTCAAAAGCAAGCAGACAATATGGTGGTTGAGAGGAGCTATACCATGATGCCCTTTCTAGAAAGCTCTTCTGTATTATCATCTAATTCCAGTCAGATGAACTCCTCAAAGGAAAAAGGATTTGTGACTTTAAATTCTTCCTCCTCGTCTGTGAGTCTGATGACACCTAAAAAGTTTCCGAAAGCAGGGATTTTTGTGTTTTCCAGTACCTTGGCTGCTCACAGGAGCCGAAGTGGCCAGGACAGACAGACGGCACGACACCCCCCGCAGTGGTTTCCTTACCGGCTGCTTGCCCAGCTCCATTCAGTGTTGTTTGCAGTTCTTGTTTGAGAAAAGCTTCTTCATATCGGAGCAGGGATTTTTTTCATGCAAGGCAAAAATGAGGTCTTAGAGGAATTACTTCGAACTCTCAACTTTCTGCAGAGCCCTGGCGGGTGGCACCTTTGAGTGGTGCCGTGAGATCAACAGCCCTTCTGTCCGTTCGCCGGCCTGCGTTGTGAAGCAGCGGCTAGTACCAACTCCGAGGCACAGTTTTAATTCGGATGACAAACAAAGACAGTATCTAGCAGGGTCCTGCGGGGTTTTAGTAAGCCTTATTTTAACAGATTTCTACTGCTAAGAATGCTTCTGACTGTCCAGAGCAGCTGACGATCCTGCGCCCCTTCCAGCGAGAGGAAGGGCGAGAGCTCCAACCGCGCGAGGCCCCGCGGTTAC